>NW_008824187.1:2160253-2229043 GCF_000699105.1 Pygoscelis adeliae | reverse complement strand
GCTGGGTTGCATCAACAAGGGCATCACCAGCAGAGGTAAAGAAGTCTTTATCCCACTCTACTCAGTGCTTGTCAGGCCACACCTGGAATACTGTGTTCAGTTTTGGTCCCCGCTATGCAAAAACGAGGTGGAGAGGCTGGAGAGGGTCTGGAGAAGGCTGCAAAGATGATCAAAGGACTGGGAAGCCTGCCATATGAGGAAAGGCTTAGGGGGGACCTTTTCACCATGTTCCAGTATTTAAAGGGTGGCTACACAGAAGATGGAGACCCCCTTTTACAAGGAGTCACATGGAAAAGACGAGGTGTAATGGGTGCAAGTTACTCCTGGGGAGATTCCGATTGGACACAAGAGGAAAATTTTTCACAATGAGAACAATCAGCCATTGGAATAGTCTCCCCAGGGAACTGGTGGATTCCCCAACATTGGACACTTTTAAGATCCATATGGTCAGGGTGTTGGGCTGTCTTGTCCAGACCGTGCTTTTGCTAAGAAAGGTTGGACCAGATGATCCTTGAGGTCCCTTCCTACCTGGTATCCTATGATTCTGTGATATGTTTTGCTTAATGTCATGGATACAGAAGATTAAATTCTGGGATAAAAGCTTATCTATTTCTATACCATAACTTTTATTGTGTTTTATAACTGTAAATTACAAAAGGCAAATATTTGTATTGTTCAATGGACCTAATACTTTCTTCTGCTTGCAAATTACCACAGATAGTAGACTTTAAAATTGACAGTTCTCTCTATATAAAACCAACGTATTTTAGATAGATTTGTGGCTCTTTGATACGGAGTTATACAAAGATTCAATTCAAATGATGTTAAACATCTGAATACCAAGCGTTTAATCCAACCAAGTTTAAGATGTTTAAGCCTCAGTTAACTGTCTGGGATGGACTGTAGCTAATGGAGAGAGATGGGAAGTGCTCAAGCCTCGCGTCTCCTGCAGGGGAAGATGAGGCCTTGCTGCGATACTTGTGTTCTTCACTAACTTTAAGGAGAGCCTAGAGAAACTACCTCGGACAGAAATCTACCCTAGCCGAGGGAAAAGGATAGTTCAGATTGAGGCTTTTAACTTCTTTTTACCAGAAAGAATAAGAAAACCAGGATCATTTATGCATACTGTTTATGCATATTTACAGAAAGGCATATGTATGTCTCTGACACGTTTGCCAGGCTCTAAACAAATTTACAATAATTGTACTTTACAAAGTAAAGGGGCTGGGCTGGTGTGTGGGGTTATGACATACTGGCACTTCTCCCAGGCTGCCAACATGTACAATTGAATATTGTTTTTCATTTCTGATCCTGCTGTGAAAAATAAGCCTTAAAAACATTTATTGAAGTACAGACTGATGCAGCAGTGTCTATCCACATTCGCAGTCTGAACCAGTGCCAGTAAGAGATGTGAACTGGCCCTTTCATTTCAATGGGTAACTCAGATTATATGATAGTGGTGCAAAAGTCAATATTAAGTGCTACTTTGCAAAAGAGTGGGTATGAATCACATCAGGAGGATTTACACATCTGTCTCTGAGTGGCCCTTCATTTCCATGCAGATGGAGCTAGATAATAGTACATCTCTGTCTTCTTAAAGTCATAAATAGCATGCTAGTGCATATCTCACCCATCTTACACTTAATTTTTATGCTAAGAATAGATGTAAAGTCTAGATTTCTGTTTTGTTACACTGTTAATACTCTTTCTGCATCTGCTTAGTATGAACAACATTTTTACCAGCTTTTGAATTAGATTTTGTTATAGGAAAATTTTCTCTTGACCGTATTCTAAATTAAACTTTCATGCCTTTTCAGCCTGCATATATTTTTTCACCAAGGATGATACTGAAAGTATTAAGGAGTTCATTAAATGTTATGATTAATTAATTTTATTACAATAGCACTTAGAAACCCTTGCTGAGACAGGAGACCTATTGCACTGGGCGCTGTAGGGACACATAAAAGAGTGAGTTTCTGCTTCAAAGAGCTGAAAATTGAACCAGAAAAGACATGTTTCTCTTGGCTTCAAGGGAAACTGAATAAGGGCTTTTGTGATATTCTTGAACAAGCTGGAAGCCCCATGTTTCATTGAAACCTTTTCTTTTTCATTCCACAGATTCATAAAAAATATATAATGAATGAAACTGGATTCAATTTTCAATTAAAAGAATCTCGGACTATCTGCTGCTCTGTCTCCCCACAGCCTGCTCCTTTTGCTGTCTTCATTCTTTCTGTGCAGGAGCTATACAACAGCACTAAGTTCCCTGTTCAGCAAACCTTTCAAACAGCCACATTTGTGTCTTGTCATCACATTTCTGATATTGAATTTTCACATTTCAAAAGGGATTTTACTTCTCATTTTTGGTAGCTCTGTAGGTATGTGAAAATATTCAAAACTTTTAAAGTAGTAAAAAAGAAAAGGAGCAAGGAGAGAATGGCCTCCCCTCTCTCATTCTCCTTTCTACCAGCTCTATTAGCAAAGGAATTAGCAAAATGCTGTACGAGAAGTGCAATAGTTAAAGACTATGCTCTCTCTTACCACTAGCCTTGAGTCAGTTTTTCTTCATTGTACAATAGGAAGAGAAAAAAGGAAGGGAGCAGAGCTGAAGGTTATTGCCTTTGTTGATGCAAAGGCAGAGAGAAATCTACCTTCAGAAACAAAGTAGATCAGCAAGCTACCAAGTTCACAAAAAAAATCTTGCATTGTGCTTGGATTTAGCCTTATATTTCCTAAATTTCTGCTCTGCATCTAGTGAAATGTCCCTCTAAGCTCCCTCCTACCAGCCTAAGAAGTTGGGAAGAAGTTGAAATGAGAGGGGAAGGAGGGGCTATGTGTGCGGGGCAGCCCCAGAGGGTGCCAGGCAAACTGTGAAGTGACTGATTAGTGCAGAGAGCGACGGAACAAGTTCCAGCCAAGCATGATCGCTTCTAAGAGGAAACAGCCTTGTTTCAACTTGACTATTGTTCCCTGATAATCTGCGAAGCTGGAGTGGAATTCAAAGCAGCATTGGTCTGAGCATTAATCTAATGCACAGTGGTTCCTTGCAACTTGCTCTGATCTCCAGTGCCTTTAATCTTGCAGTAAATTTTGATTTGATTTCTCTCTATGATATACCTCCCCTAGAAGACAGTAGACAGGGAGCTGAGGGAAGCTGCCCAGGCCAGTTGAAGTATTGGGGGGCCTGCTTGAGGCCATTGTGAAGAAAAAAAAAGACAGGTTCTCAGGCTCTCTAATCTATTTTCTCTTATGAAAAACAAGCTGACAGTTTTAAACTGAGTAAAACAAGTGCCTAAATCACCTTCTGAAAATGAACTACTGAACAGGAACACAATCTCTCCCATTAATTTCTGTAGATGACAACCAAGTTCCCTGTAGTCTCTCTCTGACACACAAAACTTATTTAGTTTTCTGTGGAATCGGGTGAATTATATTAGCTGACTCGAAACTCCATGAGGACTACGTCTGTGTGCTCCAAAGCACCTGGCTTTCAGGGGTGTCACTGCCATTTCCCACTCTAAGCACGAGGTGCCGCAGTCCCAAATCAGTTGCAAGGCTCATGATGCTCAGGAAGACTAGGACTAGATAGTCCAAGCCCAGGCAGCAGGACTCAGGGGAGGCCTTGGTGCAGTGTGAGAGTCAGCTCCTTCCCCAGATTTCTTGTTGTCAACATCTACCTGTTTCTTCTGGGGGAGGCTGCACCACCAGATGAAGCAACCTTTCGTATGCAACTGTGCCAAGCTCCGGCAGAACTTCGTTCCGTGAGACGCAGCCCCGGCTTTCCCTCAGCTGGGCGATGCTGCCCAGTGGCAGAAACGTGGCTTCATTTCAGCACGTTCTGTCGGCAGCCTTGTGTTTTACTCGGTCTAGGGAAAACTTGGGATCAGTTGGGGTCTGCCATGGGAGTCGCCATATTAGTGTTTTTTCAGGAAATATAAACCAGGCAGACTCTTGCCAGCTGCTCAGCTATGGAGCCAAATGGAGCCTCTGAAAATATTTTAGACTGTGTGCATTTCTTCTCCATCCCCAAATGTTAGGAAGGTAAAAAAAAAAAAAAAAAAATCCTTGTAAATTGAATTATGCTGCTGTGATAATTTTGTAACCTTCTATTCTCATTCTGTAGAATTTAAAAAAAATTAGAAATTTTGTAATGGAAAATGAATTGGAATCTTTCAACATTTTTTAAATGCTTTCATTGTTTTTCTCCCTCTTGTATCAGGAGTTTTATTATAATTGATTTTTCCCATTTCTATTGGGTGAATTTACATCTTTTTTACAAAAAAGAGGAATGGGAAAATTTCTGACTAGATTGCTGATAATCATGACTGGGGTGAACCTGTTACTGTTATGCTTGTGGATTATTTAGGAAATAGCACAGGGAGAGGGACTGCTCTTAACTACTATTCCAATAGCTTGGCAGCACATGAAGCGTGCAGACGAGCCCTTTATGCCACGCTGCACAGCACTGTGCTGTGTGGTGGGTTAGCAAGCCATTTCAGTAAGGTAAACACCCGCCTCGCTTCACCCAGGCTGCAGCTCTGCAGCTCTGTTTTCCTGTCCTGTGGATATATCAAGGGACTCCAGTTAGCTGAACTGGAGTCAGCAATGGTAAATTCACCAACAAGTTTTTAATAAATAGGATAGTCCAAAAGAGATGTCTGGATTAAACTTGAAGCAAAGGTGAAAGCAGGAGGTGTATTTCAGCCACAGGTGTATGAGATTTGCAGAGGAAGAAATGAAAGTAGGCGTAATAGGATGAGTGGATTATTTTGTTCATTTGTTTGATTTTCAAGTGCCTTAGACGCTTCATGTTCTGCTGTTTCCAGCTTCTTGGTGTGTGACTCAGTTTAAATTTTCATAGTACTCATTTCACCGCTTAGCCATGTCATGTTGCGTTACCCCGTAGCACCACACATCAAAACTTAACAATGGAACAAACACAACAATTACTTTAAACTAATGCTGCCCCTCTTTCATTATTCAGTGAGTTACCTCAGGGGCTGCCAAAAAGGAAGATCTTGGAACTAAATTTAAAGGCATATTTACATAAAGAGAGAGAGAGAGAGAGAGAGAGAGAGTATAAGTTAGTAATTTTGGTGGGTTTTTTTCTGTTCACTCTATTCTCCTCTTGGGAGAAAAGAGACATCATTCAGTACATGAATAAAAAGAAGAGGGGAACAGGCATAAACATGAATTCTCAAAGAAGTACTTTATACACACAAATACTATCTTTAATCTCTACATCTTTCATTTTAGGAAGGTTTGTATCAACTTTATGCTTATTATTGCTCTAT
Source organism: Pygoscelis adeliae (assembly GCF_000699105.1). Lineage (NCBI taxonomy): Eukaryota > Metazoa > Chordata > Aves > Sphenisciformes > Spheniscidae > Pygoscelis > Pygoscelis adeliae. Next base: position 2,223,749 of record NW_008824187.1, on the reverse strand, counting down.
TTTACAACTCTAATTTGTAATATCATTGAACCTTCATAAACAAAGTTAAAAAAAGGAGGGAGATAGTCTTGGTGTAGTGGCTTGATGATGAGTTAAAGCAAGATTGTGCTATTATTGTACAGTGAAATATTTACAGTTAGTTAGTGTCCTGATTTAGGAAAATAGCAAGACAATCTTAGTGGCTTTTGCTTTCTTCACGCAAATGCTGGGAGAACTAGTGTGAATGGCAGAATTTGGCAAAATATTGAGCAGGCAAATGAGCACAGTAATAATATAAACAGGCAAGCTGATCACAATATGGAGTCATAGTGATCATTCACTTGGCATGTGTTAGTGCTAATTATTTATGATACTTCATACTGTGATAATGAATATTCTTTGGTACGTTTTGGAAGGCTAATGAAGTTCTACTGCCAGATTCTGACACCTTTATTTTTAATTATCTATCAGTTATCATGTACATGGCCCCACTGACTTAAGAAGGAGTATCATATCTCTGAACATGGGATAGAGGAACAGACCTTGGCTCTTAGAAAAAAAGCAAAAAATTGGACATATATGTGACATAGGACAGTCTGGATCAATGAAAGGTTTTGCACTGATGTCCTATGGAAGCAAGAAATATATCTATTTTGATTTCAAGAGGTGTCTTGCTGGAAGAGGTTATCAGAAAGAACTCCAGCAGAGGACACAAAAGCATTTAGAAAAGGCACAATGAATTTTGACTGCCTTTGAATCTATTTATCAAAGCCATTGCTGTTACCATTTCGACACAGGTGGAACAATAATAAATATCGAACAAAGCAACTCAATCTGTATTCAGAGCATTACAATACATGGAAAAGTAAATGAAAAAGAAAGCAAGCTTGCGGAGCCAGACCTATTGACTACTGCTACTTCTATTCCTCATTGAAAATGAATGGTGAATGGCGCACAAAGATCTGCAAGATATTTACATTACTGCGATTAACATATAATAAGAAGCACATTCAGTAATGGGACTTTATAATTTAACTGAATCAATAATCTTTTACATCATAGGAACATAATTCAGCTGTAAACCTTGACACTTTCTTTCATTTTAACTGAATAACTTTACATGTCAATTTTCAGACTCAGTGGAGCCATATTATTTCCCTAGCTGCCATTTATCCCTATAGGAGGGACTTTGTGCCATGAATAGGCCCCTGTATGATAAAGAACTGCCTCTTCTGTGGAGGACAGGCAGTAGGAAGACTCCACATTCAAGTTGTGAGTCCTGGCTCGCACAGGTGCCATCCCCTGGCAGCAGGCAAGTATGGCACCAGCAACTCTTTCTCGCCACCAGTCCTGGTTCATAATCTTTTAAAGATCATAGTGTCTGCACAGCCTTCCTCCCTTGGATTTTTCTCCCATTGTCCCTGTATTAGATCCTTAAAGAAAATCACTAGAGAGAATTTCACCTTGCTCAGCCAGAGTGGCAGCTGAGGCTGAAACCTTCCAGGCACTCAGCAGAGGCTATTCGAATAAACCCTCCTTCAGAGGCAGACTAGATTTTACATAATTCCTACTTCAACCAGAAATTCAAAGCAGGTCCTTGATGATATAAAGGAAAAACAAATAAAACCTGAACATATTGGGTCATTATAAAATGCAGTTAAACATCTCAAGAACGTCAAAAGATCACAGAAAAAATGACAAATGCTCAGTTCACTGCTGCTGTCTAAAAAAAATGCCAAAACCAAAAAAACATACCCAAAAAAAACAACTTAGTACAAAATTGCAGTGGATATGTCTTCTGGCCAGATCTAAAGTGCTCTGAGACCAATGGCAGAAACCTCTCATTGCCTTCATTTCCTCCTCTGGCTTTTGGGTCAAGTCATCCAGTATAAACGAGCCTTTTATCTCCATGATTAGTGCCTTGCAGCAGATGATAAAAATTCAGTATCTCTCTTTTGTCTTGAAATTTCCAAGGCTTACAGGTTTTGTCTGATTTCACCTGAGTATTCAGCAAACAGCCTAGTACATCTATGCTTGCTTTTGGTCATTTGAGCTGTCCTTTGGGCAGTCATGCAGGAGTTTTTCATTTCAGACATCCTCATTCATAGTGTGCTGCAGCACTTTCCCAAAGCTGGTTCAGACCCTTAGAGCAAAGCAAAGAAGTGGATTTTAATTTTGAGTTGCAGCTGCTGTTGTCAAAGTTCAGTGCATTAAGCACGGATTTTGTTTTCATTGCTCTCTCATAACACCAGGAACTACATTAACTACAAAACACATGTGCTTAATGTAAGTAAAGTAATGGGGAAATATATTGTTCTTGTTATTTGAAGTGTCACACAAGATCTTGGGTTCATTTCAGTAGCACAATGAAACCAAGCTGCAGTTTTCACAAAGGCATAGTTTTAGATGCTTAAAGTGAATAGATGAAATGTTCTTTTGTTTTCTTTTGCTGTTGCTTCACAGCAACGCAACAAACAACTGCCTCCATGTTGTGGCAATGAAGATCGCTTCCTTCTTCTAGCTGCCTTCAGTTTTGTGGGAATTCAGGGAGGATTTGATGATCCCCCCTTGTTTACAGCCATATCCCCATGTTCAATTTTACACGCTTTGTATTGTCTTTTACCCATCAATTTTCTCAGCTCAAAAACCATTACACTGCAACTAACTACAGTATTAAACTATAGCTTGAATAAAATCTTATGGGAAATGGAATGAGTTGGAGAAAAGCCCACAGTATATATAAAGGATGGCTTGGACATCAAACATACGTTAAGGTATAACTTCCCCAGCTGGCTAACACAGAAAGAAAAGGGCAGTGTTGCTCACCCTCTTGAGGCTGTCATGAGTAAAGGTGTGCAGGCTATAATGTCAGTCTCTCTCTTTGCTCACCCTCCCTATATTCTGCTTCCATTGGTAAAATTTTCATCTTTTCTACTCTACTTTCTGAGGGTTTTTCTCACCCTCTTCGTTCCCTGGCTGTGTTATTGAATAGGTGAGAAGATACCTGAGACGATCTCACTGCCTGGCTGGAAGAAAGGAAGAGGGAAGATTGGTGTTGCTATGGAGCGATGTTAAGGTTACTTCAATGCCTTTAGTATCATTTTGGCTGCAAAAGGGGTGCAGAGGAAAGTGCATTTCAGAAGCTGCACTAATCCTATTATTTCTTCTTTTTTTCCACCCTTGACTTTAAAATGTAACTTCTCTAGAAAAAAACATTAAAAAGCAATAACGTAAACTGTTGTAAAGTTCATCCTGTATATCTGATTGTTCTGTTTCACAGAGGCATATTCCGTACAGCCCTTTCTGTCGGCATATACATGACATATATGCACATACATCAGTGTGTTTGTACCTTTATATATATTTATTATACTCATACATTTCGTGCATGCCCATAAAAAGATCAGTGTATTTATGGAGAGCCAAGGTCTCGGCAACCCACTGGAGCTCACTCTCATATGCTGCCCGTAGGCCATTTGTAGCCATGCTGCAAAGTGGCTGTAGAGTTTTAACAGCAAGTTGAAACTAACAGAATTGTCTGCGTGTAGAAGGACCTTGGGTCACCTTTCTCCGTCTCATGTTTTGTAAGGGCAGACAGCAGCCCGCACTGATTTTGTCCAAACTTTTCCAATCTGGTTGGCTTGGACAGTTGTCTACAGGGTGTCAGTGAAGCCCTGACGCAGGCTTGGGGTGACGTACCCCCCCAGCTGAGCCAGCACACTTCAGCATGTCTCTTTGGCTCACTCATGCATCATCTGCAGGAAGCAGAGGTTGGCCCTTCACTTTCTCATTGCTGACTGTAGCAGCTAGTGATGGCAACCTGAGCAGAACCACACTGAACAAGCAGACTACTGAGAGGCTTTCAACCAGCTGACTCCAAGTTAAAAGCAAGGCCATGTCCGTGACCAGAATTGTAATACAAATCAAAAGGCCGTCACCTCCACCCATCTCCTGTGGCCATATTTAAGAGATGAATATTATGGAAACGTTTTTCAAGTTTAAAGTGGCATCCTGATTGTTCAGGCCTGGAATCTCATGCAATTACATATCTAAATCTTGTTAGTGGTGGATTCCTTTGTTGAAAAAAAAGAATTAAATCGCTATTTGAACAACTGGCTACAAATGATGAAATGGATATTATCATATTACCAAGCAGAGATTTGTAATCAAACGATAGTTCTTTTTATGGCTTGTTAAAGAGGATTTCATGGCATCAAACCAGTTCCTAGTAAGAGATGTTCATGATACAGAGGAGAAAACATTTTTACATTTGGCATCCTTATTGGAAGTCTCAGTCCAAAAGCCAAGGAATGAATGTAGAAGGCACAAGTGTATGAATTGAGCTGTGACACTCACTAGTTCCTCTGCTATTTCTGAACTAAATTTTTAACCTAGGCTGGCTCTACAACAAGCTTCTTCAGTTGCAGTTAGGAAGCATTCGCCACCATGCCCTGTGCAGCTTGTGCTCAGGACTTAGGTTCATAGTGTTATCAATCAAGCAACGTAAAACAGCTTGAAATATCACTTACAAATCAATTAACCCGATGATTAGTTAAATAAGTTATAAAGCTTACCAAATATGAAAAGGCCCTGTATCCCACGCTATCTCCACTTAATGGACAAATTGAATGAAGTGTAGAAACTGTCCTTCAGATTTCAGTGATCTATACAATAGCAAGAGAAGAGTTTCTTCCTTATAGAAGATTTTGAGAACCTTGCCATGGCGTTGAGTTCTTGATATTTCCATCTCTTCCAAATATGAAGGTACATTCCCTCCTTAAGTGTTTGAAAGCTTTTTTTTTCAAGGCCTCCATTTTCATATCTTTGTTTAGCTCTTTTTTTTTTCTGAAAAACTTCAGAAGCACTGTATAACCAAAAAGCACTTGAAGGCCATGAGTGACTATAAACTCTCCTCAGTAATGTATGGACTTCCCATGAGCTGACTGCAAGAGAGCTTTCAATGAATAATGATGTTATCACTCTTCACCTGCTTTTACATCCTTTTCCAGAGATGAGAGTCTGAATGCTCTTCTTTCAATCTGCTCCCAAGGTTTGCTTTAGTTCTGTCTAATACAATGTGTGTACATCCTGTGGAAGTCTGTCAGCATACAGAAGTTTCTTACTCTCCTACCAGCTGTTATAGACAATCCCAACTGTAAACTGATTTGGGTGACTTGAAACTGCAGACGTGAGCAGAAGCTGAGTGTCCTGTAGACTCCCATACTTACTCTGAACTGGTCTGGCTGAAATGCAGATGCAAGCAATTAGAAAAAGGTATACAGGCTTAGCATCCTGCTTCAATTCTCATTCAGCTTTGCCTAGCTACAGAGCATGGACAGACACGTATGAAATATGAAGGATGTCTCTTTGCCACCTTCTGAATAAATTATTAGTTACTTATCTGAATGATTGGTTTAATGCAGTTTTGGATTAGTGTCTCATGACATGTAAGGTCAACACTGAGAGTTTGATGCCCCAAAGTACTGATGTTCAGGTTTTCAGTACAGCCCAAAGCAGAAGTTTATAGACTTTTCAAACCTGAATTTTGGCACCTTGGGATCAGGATGTTCATTTCATACAGGCAGGTTTTGGAAGTCTGAATTCACAAATAGTGAGATACCCAGATAATGCCAGGGAATTAAACTATTCCAGAGTAGTTTTTCCATAGGGTAAATAGCAGAAAATCAAATTAGTGGTACGATGCAATTGTCTCAACTACATCCCTCTGTGTGAGGCAGATGATGCATGGAGAGAGTTAGGAACTGCATAATGCATGAGTGGAGAAAGAACAGTTTTCAATTAAATGTAAGGTTGAGAAAACCTGCACAAAATTTAAGAGAGAGGGAAACAGACCAACACTATTTTTTAAGGCTTTACTTCTTAAATATTTCCTAGCCAAATTAATAACGTAGGCACAAGTTACAATAGTGTAACCTGAAGCCACTGTGCGTTACTAAGCCTGGCAAAAATGACGGTAATTCATCACTTCTTGCTTCGTGGCATTTCCCAGTTCAGACTGACATTTCACATCAATGATAGAAAATATGCTCTCTGCCTGAAATATCTAGAACACTGTACTCATAGACAAGAAAGGACTTTTGCTTAAGCTGCATACGTACAATGAACATGTGCAGTCAACTTGTGTCTACCAAGTAATCTGCATGTTATGGAAAGGCAATCCAGGCCATATGATGAAGTATAAACACTGCTTTTTTTCTCACATTTAGTCTCATCTTTGCATTCTCGAATCTTTCCTTTTCACCATGATAAATAACATCACAAGTAACAGGTTGCATATGCAGTTGTTGCTATAACTTGGTCGCTATATTGCTACTAAGAAAATATGACAGACTTAAAAACTGAGGGTGGGGAAACACAGAATAAAACATCAGATGATTCCAAAGGTTTTTGCAATGTTGGCCACTGTTTCAAACACCAATATCATCTGTTCAATATCATCTGCACCCGCAAAAAATATTCTGATATTTCAAAAGCTGTCTCCAAGCTAGGTTTGCAGCACTGATGCTGTACTTTCCCTTGGTATTACCATGGAAAAATATAAGTTTGAAGGCAGAGTAACAGCTCAAGATCTCAGCAAACTTTAGATAGTCCTTTCCTTTTCCCTTCTTTCCCTTTCTCTTTCCTGGTCAAGACCGGGATTTGTTCCCCTACTGCAGAACCTGTGGCAAAGGAAACCTTAGATGGAGACAAAAAGGATACATCTGCTTGACAAGGACAAGACAGACCTGATCATATTGCCCATAAAACCTCAAAAATCTCATGAGTTAATCATATAACTGTCATGAAATATTTAATGTGCAATCCACCGAGCTTATGCATTCTCCCAGAAATAGTCAGACAAAAGGGTTACTATTCATCTGTTTCGGGACAGGGCTGTGCTATTATCATTTATTTTGACCTGATAATCTAGTGCTGCACAATGATGGCAAATAGGTAGCAACAACCTTGGTAGTACAGTTCATAAAAGCACATCTTCCAATAAAAATGGTGTGCATGCATGTGTGAAGAAAGGAACACTGGGGTGAAGGGAAGATGTTGGGGAGTTAATGAAAACTTTTCTAACTTGAGTAAAAAGACAATAATTCTAGATATGGATGACAAATGGGTTTCCATAGCAATAAGTAAAGTTATCCCCCTCTTGCTCTTTCACCACCTGAACCCCCCAAAACTGCATGTGGCACAGGAGGTTTATATGGTAATACATGTGACAAAAATCCTGACTGAGCAGTCTGCCCTGAGCAGAGCCATAAATGCTCTGTTGCTGTGTGGTCTGCCATAATAATTCAACATTTTTTCTTCACAGTTATGACTGTTTCTTTAGCAATACAATAATATTTATTCCAACATAAATGCAGTTTTGATAAGCCATAATACTTAAAGTATATTCATATTTATACTATATCTTACAAGCTCTATTGGAATTACCCAGTTTTTAGATTTGTCTCTTGCTTACATATCCCAGAGCCTGCTTTATGGCACCATACTTACAAGTGAATTTTTCCTTGGGTTTCTTCCTGCCCTATGCTACTCATGCTAATCATAAAAATTGAGTATTAACATTTCCATGAAATTTTTTCCCCCATAAGTCTCAAAATGCCTTAAAAATGAGAAGCATCTTTATGCATGCTTGACAACCGGGAAAATGGAAAACAGAGAGGAAACGTTTTGTCTGTGGTCACAGAGTGCATCACACAGAGTTTGGAATAAAACCCTGATTTTTTCAACAAGCAAGAAGACTTAATGAGTTCAGGGGTGTTGTGCAGACACAACCATCGTGCTTCTAGTTGGCGTGGGCACTTCTTGCAGGGTACACCGTCGTCAGTGTTAAACCTTCCCCTCTAATGCACAATCTGTGTTTCCAACCCCATGTTTGATAACAAACACTGTAACTTATTTCACATGCCTTGCCACTTACATGAATTAAAAAAAGTGCTTAACTATGAGTATTATTTGCAGAGCTGGTTACATAATAGAAAAGCTTTAAAATATGCCAGGTAGAATAGAAGGATATATGCAGGTGAAAAGGAAAGAAAATAAATAATGATTATGAGAACGTTGCTTTCTTTTTTAATAAATTCACATGTTTTGTTTACATTTGTTATTGTTAATCTGTTATTCAGTGTGTCACAGTTGGTCTTGAGTCCTCAACATAGATACATACATACTTAGGTGCCGCAGGCCTGAAAGCTGCATTGGAGATTACTGTATTCTCTTGTTTCCAGCCAGTAGAAAAGGATGACAATCTCTTTTCTCTTATTTATTTAATGGTTGTTCTTAAATACCATTATTTATTAATAATTTTGAACTATAATAATAGTAATAAAATACTCATAAAATTATGACACATAACACTGTAACCTTTGGGAGATGGGCAATCACACAATGTTTAGCATTAGAATTATAGAATCGTAGAATTGTTTAGGTTGGAAAAGACCTTTAAGATCATCAAGTCCAACCGTCAACCTAATGCTGCCAAGTCCACCACTAAACCATGTCCCTAAGCACCACATCTACACACCTTTTAAATACCTCCGGGGATGGTGACTCAACCACTTCCCTGGGCAGCCTGTTCCAGTGCTTGACAACCCTTTCAGTGAAGACATTTTTCCTCGTGTCCAATCTAAACTTCCCCTGGAGCAGTTTGAGGCTGTTTCCTCTTGTCCTATCACTTGTTACTTGGGAGAAGAGACTGACACCCACCTCGCTACAACCTCCTTGCAGGTAGTTGTAGAGCGCGATGAGGTCTCCCCTGAGCCTCCTTTTCTCCAGACTAAACAACCCCACTTCCCTCAGCCGCTCCTCATAAGACTTGTGCTCCAGACCCCTCACCAGCCTCGTTGCCCTTCTCTGGACATGCTCCAGCACCTCTTCTGATACAGGCCAGGATGCCATTGGCCTTCTTGGCCGCCTGGGCACACTGCCGGCTCATGTTCAGCCGGCTGTCGACCATCACCCCCAGGTCCTTTTCCGCCAGGCAGCTTTCCAACCACTCTTCCCCAAGCCTGTAGCGCTGCATGGGGTTGTTGTGACCCAAGTGCAGGACCCAGCACTTGGCCTTGTTGAATCTCATACAGTTGGCCTTGGCCCATCGATCCAGCCTGTCCAGGTCCCTCTGCAGAGCCTTCCTACCCTCGAGCAGATCAACACTGCCGCCCAACTTGGTGTCGTCTGCAAACTTACTGCGGGAGCACTCGATCCCCTCATCCAGATCGTTGATAAAGATATTAAACAGAATAATAATACTGTGCCCAGTACTGAGCCCTGGGGAGCACCACTTGTAACTGACTGCCAGCTGGATTTAACTCCTTTCACCACCACTCTTTGGGCACTGCCATCCAACCAGTTTTTTACCGAGCAAAGAGTATGCCCGTCCAAGCCACGAGCAGCCAGCTTCTCCAGGAGAATGCTGTGGGAGACAGTGTCAAAGGCTTTACTGAAGTCCAGGTAGACCACATCCACAGCCTTTCCCTCATCCATTAAGCGGGTCACCTTGTCATAGAAGGAGATCAGGTTAGTCAAGCAGGACCTGCCTTTCATAAACCCATGCTGACTGGGCCTGATCACCTGATTATCCTGTATGTGCCGTGCGATGGCACTCAAGATGATCTGCTCCATTATCTTCTCCAGCACCAAGGTCAGACTGACAGGCCTGTAGTTCCCCAGATCCTCCTTCCGGCCCTTCTTGTAGATGGCTTTCACATTTGCTAACCTCCAGTCAACTGGGACCTCCTAGTACTCAGAATGCCAGTGCTCCCCTCTCTGCAGGACACTGATTTAAGATTTGCCATTGCTTGGCTTCATGAGTGAACTTTCTTACCAAAAATGGGCCATCTGGAAGAGGATGTTTAATCTCGTTTGATATATTACCTCTGGGAAAGTAGAAAAGAAAAAGGATGGCCTAGCTGAGTCATATCTGATAGTGAAGTGGAAGAAAATGATGGAGGGTGTCTTATTCAGGGCTTTCTCACAAATGCATATATTAAAAACCAACAGTAACAACAACAAAAAAAGAGAGGGAGACTGGTCCAAAACGGAGGGAGCAATGGAAGAGGGAATAGTATTGCACTTTGCATTTGAATCCTGCTGTCGTCAGGACTCATAAGAAGTATATCCTTGGTCATTAACTTTTATGAAGTGCTGATTTTGCTTTTGGCTTCCACCAGTCTATCAGCCCTGCAGTGAGGGCTGTCTTTCTGCACACAGCTGAGCCAAGTAAACTGCTGAGTATGATCCTCAAGCACAACATTTTCTCACAACCAACCTCTCACCATCTACCTAATAGCTTTGAGACAGCCTTGGTCTGTCTGACTGAATGACCACTAATGACCCAACTGTTCTTAAGAAGATGTAGCATGTTTTTCTGCCAAGACTTTAAATGTTTCTGTTATGTTTAGTACTCATCGGGTGTGTAAAACCAGCACAAAGCAGTCAGGTGTTCTCAAAGCCATCTTTGAGATGGCCCACACACTCTCAGAAAGTCACCAGACCTTTTCTTTTCTTTCTTTTTGTCACACCAGGAAGTTTAAAATCCCTCTTGGATGGCAACCAGTATGACAATGGGTAGAAAAGAAGAGGGGTTGAAAATAAGGAAGCCATCCTTATGGTTAGAGTGCACAGAAGTGTTTCTAATATTCAGCAATTAAATGTGGAACTTTAACTGAACAATTTTCTCTCAGCAAAATGGTCAGTAGTTTTTCATCAAACGTTGTAAAGAAACATGGATTGAAAAATAGGTTGAGCAAATATACAGATAGCTTTATAAAAAGGTATTTTTACTTAAGTGTCTGCCCCAGAAAAAACTGGGAGAAACAAGAGAAGGATATGTTTTCATAGTATGGAAATAAAATTAAACCAATAGAAGAGATTAGGTTTTTAAAGATTGAAATAAATGTTGTCTTTCACACATTTTTCTCTCTTTTTTTAAACACACTAATTAGGTATTCTTTTTCAGTTTCTCCTTGAAGAATAAATTAAAAAAAAAAGTATCCCCTTTTAAGACAGCATTATTTTTGCATCTTGAGTGCTAAATTCACTCTGTAGCCTGAATCCTAGATCTCTACACTGCAAATCAGAATTTGTTTGGGGCTTTATGAATTCAAGAAATAAGTAGAAAAAAACGTAGTGCAGTAAGACTTAAATGAAATAAAATGTTTTCCTAGTGACACATTACATGGAGCCTTCTGCAATACTTAAGACATAATATGAACCAATTTATACTCATTCTGCACCATCTGAGTGTGTCATTTCTGTGTCCCTTCATTGCTAGATGTCACTGTACACAACCAGCATGTCATCCTCACTTTCCTCCTTTAATACTGCCAGGCCACTATATCTATGTTTGTGTGTAATAGAGCAATGTATGAAATGCACCCGTAAATGTAAAAATGCCTCTCTTTCTAAGAAGATATTTCTCCAGACTATATCAGACTGATTCCTAGAAAGGAAGCAATTAATCTCATGCTTCTGCTGAAGACCTCAAACTCAATGGCCATATCTGGAAAGGGGGTTCTTCTGTCACCCCCTTCACCAGGCAACTCAGCACCTTGTTTTTTTCTCTTTGCAATACTGTCCTCACACAAAGGATAAACTGCCCAGACACTTGCTGTCAAGGAGCAGTAACCACAAAACTGCTTCTCTGAGAAATCTGGCAATAGATTGTTTGAACGGAGAAGGAACTCAATGATGCTAATAATCCTCCTGCAGCAGGGGGAAGCTGATATTTTAGTAAACATTCCCTTTTGGTATGGACTTTTCCCCTCTCATGTTAGGGGGATTGTTTACATATAATAAGGAAAAAATCCCATTTCCATGTCTCAGAAAATTTTTTTTTTTGCTTCTGTAGGCCATCAGAGCTGAAAATAAACCAAGCTGGCTGCCTCTGGGGATTTATTGAACTTCAAGTGCCCGTGACTCATTCCATGATTACAAAAAAAGAATACCTTTTAAATTTGCCACATGAGAGACTGAAACAGGGTTCTCAATGCTGCTGCCTGGCAGGAGAGAGGAAGAATGGAAAGGCTATATAAACTCTAGTACAAAATGTGGCTCTGTTTTACTTTCCTAGCATTCAGTGCCCACTGGAGTCAATGGAAAAAGGTTTTCAAAAAATTATATCTGCTTTAAAGGGGACGAATTTGAAATTAGCTGTGCGTGCCCTTCACAAGACTCATCATCAGAAAGAAAATGAACGCTTTATGTGTTGAGTGTAGTGGATGCAGAAACAAAGATGCCATTAATAGGTGCTATATGGAATACATATGGAAAGAACAAAATGTATGGCGAGACTCTTTCATCCTGATTCTGGTGAGGATGGAAGAGAAAGAGCTTTGCTGCAAGGAGAGTGGAGATTGAATAATATGCTGGGAGCATTTCCAAATGAAATGGCAAGAAGTTCTCAGAAACAAGGAGTACTCCGAGCACTGCACCCTGCCCTACCCTCCCTGAACCAGCCACTGAAGAGTTAATGCTCCTTCTCCACTCCCAAGGTGGGAAATTAGGATAAGAGGTGGCAGCTGTGCCAGGGAGTAGGCCCTGTTTAAATACAGTCTTCTCCAGGCAGAGTGTCCCTATATGAAATGGAAATGGTGTCTGGGGCTATGCTTGGTTTCAGGCTTTGCTTCTTGCATTCCACATCTCTTCTTTCTTAGTGGTTACACACATATGTTTTGTTTGCTGCAGTCAGTAAAACCTGACTCTTGTCTTCTGACTGAGAACTTGTTGCGATGGCGGTCTTACAAGCTGTGGGTGAAATCTGTAAGTACCTCAAAATTGTCCAAAGCTTTGCAAATAGTAGATGGGATGCTGCAACAATTCCATTAGACTGAAGATATGAGAGGTGCAGGGAGAATCTACAAGCGTGTGAGAGAGGGCTGTAGTTTGAAAAGAGGACAAATAAGGGAATTAGAGTAATGTGTCTGAAAATGGGGCAGCCCATATTCTGCAATGGGTAGAGATGCCTGATGAGCAAGGCCTGAACCTCCTGCTGTGAATACATCTGTAGTTGCTTACCTACACGTGAGATGGTCCCAGTACAAATTTCTAGCAGCTAGGCAGCAAAGTCTAAAAAGCAATGCAGTAGTAAAAAAGATAATGAAGATTAAGGCTGCTTACTTACAGTCCTTGTTCAACCAGTCTTTCTTCACTCATTGCAGCAGAGGGCACCTTATTGAGAAACCAGAGGGAGCTAAGTGGAAAAAAAATTTGAGGGTATCAGACTTTAAGAGAAAGAATGACTTATGTTTTATGCACTCCTTGTGCATTTTTGGCTTTCTGGGGGAATTATGAGGATGGATTACTCAAAAATCAGTTCTTAAGGGAATTAATAAGCAATTAGTAGCATGATGATCATCTGTTTCTGTATTTTATGCCTGCATACCTGATAGTGCCAACCTCTGCAATGCAGAGTGTGGTGCCCTACAATTCACCACACTGAGCTCAGGGGACCCTGGCCCCAGAGAAGCTGAGCTGGGCCAGTGGGGGTGTCCTGGTTTCGGCAGGGATAGAGTTAATTTTCTTCCTAGTAGCTGGTACAGTGCTGTGTTTTGGATTTATCTGCCTGCCAGGTTAAACCACAAAGGGGGAAGGTGCTGTGTAATGTTGCTGGCCCGGTCAGCTATATGGGAGCTTATGGGTGGCTGTAGTTCAAGAAGTTGCTTTGGGAGCACAGGTGATGCGGGTCACTTCCAAAGAGGTTAAAGTGACTCTTCTTGTGTATAGCCATGGCTGCAAAGTGGTTTGGCTTTCCTGTGAAGCCTTGGACCTGTTCAAAGGAAATAGACAGAGAGGGCAGGTGGAACACTTATGGAGTAAGAAGAGATGTTAGTGGTAATGGTTGGAGTTTCTCTTTTCCTTTTTTTTAAAGAAAGTGTTCTTTATCTCTAAACTGCTGTGCTTGATGGAGGGGGGGGAAAAATTGCTTTCTCATCCTTCTGCAAGAAAGAATATAGAGGAATGGGAAAGGAGACATAACAGTGAGCCAGACTGTCTAGTGAGGCTGATAGTATCCATGACTGTGGATATCATCTATAAAAGATTGGTCCAAGAGATATGGGAAGGACTGGAAGAAAAAAAGGAAGAGATGCTAGAACTGAAGTCTCTTCTTTCTCACTCCAGTCCAGTTATTGAATCGCCTGAAAATCTGACTTTTAACTCTACCTCCTCTCCTGTCTTTTGATTTTGAAAAGTTCACCTCTAATAGACAACAGGATACAGTTTGCTAATAGTTGATCCAATGGGATCATTTCTTCATGAAATCAGATCTCTCACACATGCCCATCTCCACTGAGCACAGCATCTTTGGGTAAAGCATATTACTCAGAAGGCAGTCTGGCATTCATTCAAAGACATTAGGAGATGTCCACTAATTCTCTAAGTATTTCCAATTCTCTATTCCTTTCCAACTTAAATAACACCTATAGAATCTGCTACATAAGATACTATGCATGTGGTGTTAAAAAGAAATCAATTTCTGTAGAATTCCAGAGTAAAATGCAAAGTAGTCAATGCGAAGAGTAGACTGAAAAAATAATTAAATGAAATTAAAATTCAGGTCTAGCTTTTTCCATGCTTGTTTCAAAGTCTGTTGTCATAGCTACTGCAGCATAAGCTGGCTCAGTATGTTCACTTTCTCTTTAAAGACACATTCACCTTTTTAAGAAAATTGAAGTAACTGAGCAAATATCGGGGTGGGGGAGGGGGAATCAAAGTTGTCCTTTGTGCATCCTTAACTTTATTATGAGCTATTATTTGGATCAGGGATATTCAGCCTTTATCAGCTAGGATGTATTTATTCCTCAAGGCCAGAGAACCAGAAAATGATTAGATGCATATTAAAGTACACTATAGTGCAAAACAGTTGCGAACTTCAAAAGGTCAAAATTCAGCATGGCTGTTTCCCCTCAGTCTGTTGTTAACATGAATTATCTAAACACACGATGGCCTCAAACTTTTAGCTTCCAGGAGCAGCATAACATTTCTATTTCTGGACTCAGGAGGGACTCAATGTTTAGACATCTCTGAAAATATTAACGTTTTAATTTTGGCTTAAAGTTTTGACAAATATCTGGGGTTACTTTATTCTTTATTTGTACTGCTTATCCTATAATTTCATTATTTCACTCTGAAATATCTCTAGAATTAATTCTTATATCACATTATTTGAATTTCTTGAGAAGTCAGTTTAGATGAAACATTTTGCTTGAGTAAAAGTGTGGGGTTTTTAGGTTAGACTGGAAGTTGGAAGTTGATTACTATTTTGTTGCAGGTCAAGCATAATTTCTCTATCACATCTGTCTAAATCAGTATGTGTGTATGGCCTGTGAGCTCTCTCCTCTATCATATTCTTCTTGTGGCTTTGTCCCTCTGCATGAATTGGGCTGTCTTGAACGTACTTCTTTGCAGCTTAGTATAATGCCTGTTATGGACTTTGCCCCTTAGCTGAGCTGTATCCTGTTTTACTACATTTGGAGAATTCCCTCCAAATCAAATTCCCTCCAAATTTCCTCTGGTCAAGAATTGCTTTATACCCACAATATGTCAAATAATAGGTACTGGCAAATATTTTCTCTATCATTCCTGTAATGGTCTGACAGATGGGTGCCTTATCTCAAGAAAATACCAGAAAGGAATGTTTTGCTGTACAGATAGGAAATATCTCTAAAACCCATGTGTCATACACAAGTTGGTAACATATGCTGTTTCTGCTTTGCCCGGTGGTAAGCAGGGGGGGTTTTGCCTGGTGTTTTTGAACTATAATGTGGACTCTTTGAATCATTTTTGTCAGATTTAAAATGTTCCTAAATCCATAATTTCATACATGTTATTTCCAGCAATCTGCAGTCCTGATAGCTGTTTTCTTCCTTTACAGGGAAACTTGTTTCTATAAAGCTGACTGAGAAATGAGGAGGAATGAAATGGGGTGTTAATCAGCTTCAAGACAGTTTTCTAGAACTTCCTACTAGGCAATTCTCTGACAAGAGACAAAACCGTTGTGCAAAATGCTTGAGCATGCAGATAATCCTGAGCATATGAGAAATCACATGTTGAAGCTGAAACCCATGCCATATTTAGCTTTATACTCTCTTTCAACATAGTTATTTTAAGTTGTTTGCTGTCCATAGGCTCACTCACTGGTTTAGATATGTATATATTTCACTGGATCCAGACCTAATTAAGCAAATTCAATCTGTTTTTGCCCCTGGCTTTTCTGGCTGATAGTGATGTAGTAATTCACGTGGACTACATCTTCCCAATTTTTACTCATTTCTGAAAAATGAGATAATTCACTGTGTTTTCTTGTGTACTCTTTCAAGGCATGTAGAATGCTTCTTCACGTGATCTGCAAAGACATAAATTAATGTTTAATGCAGCATTTTACATATGGCAATAATTACATGCTACATATTACCAGTTATGTAATAATGAAATAACTGTCTACAAGTGAAAGTTCTTCTAATTTCTTAATTATAATGTTCTCCTGTTCTGGCACTTGGCCTTTCTTAAGCACAATCCAAGAAATACACTGTTGGTTAACTGCCTAGGCTACACTGCTGCTAATTTTCTTGTCCAGTGTGGTCCCTTGTATAAAGGCTAAACATGCCCTATTTTTCAATATTTTAAGTTTAAAAGAAGGAAGATTCCCATGAAAATAGTAATAAGCATGGTTTGTTTTGTGTGTTTTGTTATAAGGGTTGGTTGCTAAAATGCCTAATGAACAAGCTTTAAGAGAAGAATTGTGTGCTGCAATGGGGCTGGGAGGTGTCAATATGCAAATGCATATATGTAAGCATGCAAACACCCACTGATGTCAGAGTGAAATTTTGTAGCAAAATCAGTTTTTTTGAACAATCAGCTTTTTAAGGACACTGATTATGAGCCATATTTTGATGTAAAATCTAAAAATGTTTCATGTACACCCACTCTTTCTTCCTCCTAGACACTTTTTGTGCCTAGTGTACCATGAATGGGATGGTTTTTCATATACCTGGCTGCCTGAGGTGTGGGCAGGTGGATAGGTTTAGCAGCTCAGATCCCCTTCCCTCCTCCTTCTCTGTTCCTTGTTAAGCAACATCTCTTTAGTATTTAAAGAGCTGTATCAGCTTTTCCCTTTGGTTGGGTGGAAGGCTTTCATGGCAGCCAACCCAGAGAGTAGCTTGATGTAAAACACTTGTACAGCACAAAATGCTTTCACATCACCTGCAAAGAGGGCTGTAGAAGTATATGCTTGACTGGTTATGACCCAGACTGGGTGACTCAGGGGGTTGTAGTGGTTTCATGATTCCCCTGGGCTAAATTAAGGTGAAATGAAACCAGGTGATCAATAAAATGTTTTATTTAGGGCACAAGCAACTTAAACTTGGAAAGTGTAATAATAGATGATGTGAATTCTATTGAGGCATTTATGAGAAGAAAAGGAAGGAGAAGAAAAAGAAAGGGAGATTTCACCACCCTTGGATCCCGTGATGGTGACTGTGGACGTGTCGACCCTCCGGTGGTGGGCGCACACATGGCTCCTTGCAGCGGTGCCTTTTATAGCCCAGTTCCCGCCTCTCGGCCACGCCAGCCAGGCCCATCGGGCAGTTCTGTAACTCCTGATCTCCTGCACAGGCGCCACGGGGGGGGTGGTCGTGAGAGGGGCTTTTGGGTGGTCGTGACCCCCTTCTTCAAATGAACTTTATGCCCTCTGGCCAGTTATGCTGTGTTGTCCTGCCGGGCCTATCAGAACATGGAGCTGCGCACCCTCCGGCATGCCCTCCGTGTCCCGTGCCTCTCGCCTGCGGTCCACCATTGCCAATAATACCACAACCTGCTTTGCCACAATGTTTGAGACATTAACTCTTTCAGTCTATCACACTGGTGCAGGATGACACTGGAAAAAACACAACTGTGCACCGGGAGCCCTCGAGGTGCAAAGCAACCAGACTCCTTTGTTTCTGCAAACAAGCAGGTCCGGGTTGCAGTCAGCAATACTGGCGCATTATAAATAGTCTTAATTTAGCACATCATACTAACACACAC
The DNA here is from genome assembly GCF_000699105.1 of Pygoscelis adeliae. Lineage (NCBI taxonomy): Eukaryota > Metazoa > Chordata > Aves > Sphenisciformes > Spheniscidae > Pygoscelis > Pygoscelis adeliae. The sequence goes on along the minus strand of NW_008824187.1, from coordinate 2,205,734 downwards.
TTCACAAAGTGTAATTTTACTGAAAAAGCTTTGAAGTCAACTGTAATGAGGCATTTTGCTTGTCAACTGTCTTTGTATGAAGTTAATATTGCCAGATCATAAAACCCTACTAGATGCTGTTCAGATCTGGAAATACAAATTTTTGATCTATCTCCCTTTTCTTTTTTTAAGTGGTAATGTCCAGCACCCCCTGTTGTCTCTCTGAAATGGTTCCCAAGGGTCATCTATACCAGCCACCTCCCGGCACTCCTGGGAGATGGGTTGGTCCATGAGGTGAAGAAAACCCTCTTGATGGTGATACCAGGGTAGATTTCTGCTATCTTAGTTTTGCTTTCTCCTACAGAATGAGATGTCCAGAGAAAGCTTCGGCTCTAGCATTTTGGCCAATATGTTGCTCAAACAATCCTTCAAGCAAAGTATAGTAGCTACAATATCTTCCATGTTCTGCCTGAACCTTTAGTAGCACTAAGATTTCTTGGCTTTATGAGAATAGATGAGTAATCTGGAGTAGATTTGGAAGGTGCAAGATAAATCTGTCTCTGCTAGTAACTGAATCAGATAAAACACAATTCATTTGATGTGTTAGATGCTTCCTGGAGTCCTGGCAAAGACACTTCTTCAGGCAGTTGTACTATATTTCTCTAGTCAGACCTGTAGATATTGAAGGTTTCAGGTTATAGCTGATCTTTCAGTTGCTTTAAAAAACAACCTACTCTCTTGTGAACGTGACTTTTTGATAGCAAACAAACCAGCTCTATTCTCCTCCCTTTGAAAGCTTATTCATGGTATACCATTCATTCACAGGGAAACTTCTTGGGCAGTTGACCCTACGGGCGTGCTAAAAAAAACCCTATAAAGTAGCAAGAAGGAGGAGCAAAGATCTCTAGAAAAGAGTTTCAAATCTCCTGTTAAAGCTGGAAAAATCATGGATTTAGCCAAGTTGCAAGCAGGGAGTTCCAGCGACAGCATGGCAGAGGCGTGTTGTCCAGGAGTGAGTCAACTGTCTAGGAAACATCACTGACAGTACCAGGGAAAATTTATCCTAGTTATTACTTTTGTTTGAAGAATATAACAAGTATTTTCTATCATTTGTTTCATGCATTGTTCAAAATTTAGTTACTCATCATGCTTTTTGTTTTTTTTCTAATTCTGTTCTTGACATACGATCCAGTATTTTGGTTTTTGAACGTGGCCACTTCCGCTGATGTTCCTGTTTCTCAGGCATATTATCTCCATGAACTTCCTTTCACTGTTCTTCCAACAATCATTTACTTATGTAACTTTGCTGTGTAGGTATTTGTCACTCTTCCTATTGTCAAAATATCACAGCATTTTGCTCTTTCCACTTGCCTCACTTTTGGAAACTTTGTAGTGTCTCTGGAGAATGAGTATGAATGTTTAGAGTCCTAGTTGTGACCTTATGGCCTACAAAGTATGCCACATTTCAATTGTCAGTTCAGAACTGGTTTTTGACCCACTTTTAGTGCTTTCCATCACAAGCACACTCTGTTTTTCCTTCTGCCATATTTTTCTTCAAAGTTTTACTGCAGAACACCTCCTGCTTTCCTGCCTATCAGGTTGAGGGTTGTGTTAGCCACTCAAGGCTAACAGGACAGGTCTTTCCAACAGCTGCCTCCAGTCAAGAAACTCTGCTTCTTGCATCCTCCTTGAGAGTTGCAGTTTTCCTCTATTAGCTACTAGTCCCTCAGATTCACAGTAAAAACCTAAAAAATGCTGAAAAGATGGAAAAGTGTTACCTGATGTGGTGGAAGATTGTGCCTCAGCCAGCTCCCTGCCTCCTGTGCACATGTGCCACATCATCTCGAGTGTAACCAAAATCACTTCTTCTGAAAAAGTGAAGCTTTCTCAAATCAACCTGTTTACCTTAAGAGTTCAGAGCCTTCCTGTGAGATCACGTTTCTGTTTTGGAACTTTTATGATGAAAAGATTAAAGACAAAATATCTTCATGCGATTAGCTGTAGCTGGGCTTTTATAGGCAGATGTGCTTCTTAGCGGGGGGGAGTGAGAAATTAAGTTTCTTAGACATGCCAGTGATGAATCCACTAGTAGTTTAATAATATCAGTCATGAAGGTGGTTAAAGATGGATATTTGCAGAATATAACTCAAAGACTTTCTTGTTAGTCAGTGAAAAAAGACTCAGCTTTTATCTGAGGTGTTCTGAATCACCACTTGGCAAACATCCCCGATAACACAGGGAGTCTAGACCGGTAGTTTAGGTACCTAAGTTAAACAGCAACAGCTCAGCAAGTGCTCCTTGATATTTTCAGCAATAAAACATGTTTGGATGATTTTACGTAGGGTATTTTTTTAGATAGTGATTTATTATGTCATAGCAACATCCCAGGAGGTACTCATCAATTTTAAGAGATACTGTTCACTTTATTAATATTTTGCATGGTTGTTTCTCATAAATTCAAATTCTCTTTCTGAATGATATATCCTAACCTTTTCTTTTTTAATCCTTTAATATTTTATCAAGACATTGTGTTCTTTGACCTTGTGCATCTATTAGACACTAAGTGATCAGTATATATGAGAATATTCACCTACTGTGATCCCTGCAGAAGTGTAAACCAGTCATTCTGTACCAACAACAGAATCATTGTTCATGTGTCTATTTCATTTGCATGTGTAAGCATACTTTCTATTTTTTATTTTTTAAGTATAGCAGAAGTGCTTCACCTGTAATTTAGCAAAAGCCACCTGTGAAACACAAATCATCTCTCTGCATCCCCAAGCTAGTTTCTCTTCAGAAGCTCGCGTTAGAAGATTCCAAGGGTAGTGACTGTAGACGTTCTAATAAACCATCACAATGACATAAAGTCAATAACACATTACTCAGGTGTGTGTTAGTCCCTGTACAGGTATATTGCTTCTTTAAGAGATATAAAGGTTTAACAGCTTGGTCACTCCCTAGGTATGCAGTGAGCAGCACAGATGAGACAGTGTTTAGGAAGTTTGTAATAAAAGCTGGCTTAGATCATCCTATCTTCTGTTAATCTCTATTGTTGGCAGGTATCTAAACCAAAATAGTATGGTATGAGAAGGAAAAATAGACTGTGGCATTCATGTAAATAAGGCAAAAGTGCAGCCTGTTAATTTGTAACCAAAAGCACTGCAGTGGACGGAGCTATGCAGAAGGGCACTTACCAGCCCTGGTGGGTAGGGTGTCAGAGAAATCTGCTTAGTTTCTAACACTTATTGGAAGGGAGGTAAAGGGTAGGTACAAAACATGGGTGCTTTGTGGCAGTCTCATGTGAACAGACAGGAGAAATCCAGATACGTTTTTGATTACTTGAGCTTATTTTTTCCAAAGAATAACAGCTTCATAGAAAATAAACTTTCCTGAGGAAGCAGTCAGGGAAAATCCGAGAAAACCAGTAAGTATATAGCCATGAAAAATATCTTTTGCAGATAGAATTGGTACGCTGAGGGACAGGATCTTAATGGGTAATTTAATATTAGGAAAAAGTCATCAGAATAGCTGAAGAATGGGGGGGGGTGGGGGGGTGGGGACAGACAGAATAGATATAAATAAGTTCTCATTAGAAACAGTTCGGACATATCTGATAAACCTGAAGTTCAACCAAGAATCACATGTATGCATCACCAGCTGACCATGACCTGCACAAAGCTCCCAGGAAGGACCTAGCCATCACCCTTTCCCATCAGGCATGACCCGTGGCACAGGCAGCAGCAGGAGTGACCTGCAAATGGGAAACCAGTCAAAATTCAGTGCAAACCACTGCTTCTAGGGGAGCAGGAAAGGCAGGGTGTGTTGTTCAGGCAAGCTCAAGCAGCTATGGAGGAAGAGTAGTTTTTGACTATAGAGCAAAATGAGGGAAAAAAAGGAATGCTGTTTTTCTAACTGATCTATGAAGTTTTCAGCTGATGTCAAGACAAAAGTAAACTGCATCCCAGAGATGAAAGATAGGGAGAGTTCAGTTTGCAGTACAAACATCTGTTTGAGATGTGGTAGAGAAGCTGTTTCCTCAGCATAGCAGGGAACTGCACTGATAAGCACAAGAAAAAATGTTGCCAGCTAGGTGCTATGTGGCACATGCATCACAAAAAAGGCAGTGGGGAAAAAAAGATGTGATTTTTCTAGATATGTGTATGTTTAGGGTAGTCTGCTTGGCCATTGCAAAACCTTCAAGCACAAAACTGACTCTTGTTAAGAATAAGGCCTGTAGTGAAGGAGGATAACGAAATGAAGGAATTTTTGTGAGGTGATGTGTGACTATTTTAAGAATGAAAAGATAGATGTGACCCAGACCTGTGAAAATCCTCAAAAGTGAAGATACAGAAATGAGATTTGTTGAAACAAATGGAACATCTTTACAAAAATATAAAAATATGTATATTTATTCCAGGCTTGGTTAGATAACTGGGAGTCTACTATTTCATTTGGTTCAATTGGACAAAAAGGGAAAAGAATTTATTGCTTTCAAAACTCCATTTGGAAGATGACATTTCAAGAATACATCTTCTGCTGTTTCTTCAGCACAAGAGATATTCCAGAAATCATACCACACCATCTTTGCATATGGCAGCATCTGAAAGAAGCACAAGACAAAACTAATTGCATGGCTGCAGATGAAAGGAACTTGAATGTTAAAATGAACTACAGAAAAATGAAATCAATGTTGAGAAAACAAATTACTTGTGTCACATCCTGGAAAGGAGTAACTGGACTAGATTAGAACAAACTAAGAATAGAGAAATTTGAAGCAACAGTTCTTTCTACCTGTTCTTTCTGACCTTTGGAAATCAGGTTAGGAATGATTAGACACAATTGATATTACTCTAGATAAGTAGAAATCATAACACTTCTGTAACACATTGGGGAGAAGGTGGGGGTATCTTTAAGGAGTGACTAGGTCATAGAGAAGACTTTCTGAAGAAAAGTAAGGTTAGAAAACAAAATGCTACTTCAGAAGCAGTAGCTGGAGAAGTATTCTTGCAAGAAAACTCTCTGGTGGCATTTGGCTCAAGAGTGCAGATGCCAGCTCTGCTGTCCTTAGCTCTTGTCACTGGGTGTCAGAAATGTGTCAGGGTGTTGCAGGAGGAGTGTCTATTGTATGGCTGTATAGTTAAAATATATCACAAAACTCACAAAAATGTTCTCAACATAGCACCAGCTTTTACATTGCTGAGATTCCTGTGTTGGATCTTGATCTCACAAACGTGAAGCCTAAGTTGCAATATTGTCCTGAAAAGAATTTCCAGTAGCAGATCAGTTCCTGCACTGTTTCAGAGAGATTGAAATAAAACAAACAAGAACAAAAGATAAAATATAGAAGACTCAAAGGAACAAGTGAATGAGATACAATAACTGTTCTGTGTAAAGATGTTATCAGAAATAACAAAAGAAATGGGTAAGTATGTATTTAATTACGCTGAAAGCAACAATGCAGGCAAGATTTCCTGTAGTGAGTTCAGGCCATGGTAATATTCACCAGATGCAGCACCATTTTCATTACAGTGGATCTGCATGTGCCCTGACATTTCAGTGCTTGTTCATCTTTCCATGGGCTAGCAGAAAAATAATCCCATGGCCCAGTAAAGCAGGTCCTGAACAAGGCTAGAGGAGATGTTCAAAACCTTCCCTTGTTTTTGCAGAGCTTTCAGACCTCGCCTGGGTGGTCAGAATTTCAGCAATGCATCTTGATATCCTGAGCATGATGCTGAAATCAATAACATCTGCAAGCATCTCTCCTGATTCCCAGCATTACCCATCATGGCAAAATTGAAGTTGGTTGTACAGAGGAAGGCAGTAAAGATCCTGTTATAGTAAAATGCCATAACTCTGAAGTCTTTGAAAAGAAACTTCATAACAGGGCTGGGAAGCTGGAGTTCAGTAACCAAGCAGTTGAGTTAATGTGAAGTTAGGGAATAAGCATCTAAGTGACATGTCAGACACCTGAGGATTGCTCCTATTAGTGCAGCCACACCTGATGATGAAAATACTGGCCTGAGGTGCTGAAACAGCCAGTGAAGAGAGCACTTGCTGTGATCCCAAGAAACCATTAACAACCACCCACTGCGCAGAGAGAAGACACTATGCAATTACAACTGCCACCGCGTGATCCTCAGATGCCACTAATGGCCATGTGCCCAGGCACAAGCAGCAATGTTCCTTGCACAGCCTTGCCCAAAAAGTGAAAGCCTTGTGATACTTCTATGTAAGATTAATATGCAGCTTCATTATTAATGACATCTCCTAGCTGTCTGTGTGCCAAGAGTGGATATACTCTACTTATGCCCACTGTGATAACTTCAAATTAATGTAATCAGGTCCTTGTTTTTCTGTCTTGGCTTTAGATCAGCCTTATTATATTCGGTAGTCTGGCATCAGCTCACTAACTGTGCTTAAGAACCCTGTGAGTTCCCACCCAGCTATTTTTCGAAAAGCTAATCCTCACCCACGGACAGCAATGGTGGCTTCCATGGGAGGGAGATGATTCATGGCCCAGGGAACAGCTAAAACATCTACACTTCATTGCTAGCAGGCTTTGTGCATTAAGTGTCCTTCCCAGTCACTTGTAAGCTCCTGGAAATCATTTCTGCAATGATCTCAAGTCAGTATAAGTTTGCAGGGCAAATTTGGTAAAATGGGAGGTAAATAAAAATAATGAAGAGACGATAGCAATCAGAATAGTGAATATGCTACTACTGGAAAGAGTAAGAAAATATTTTTTTTAAAAGGAAAAGATTCTGTTCAAAAGGTGGTTGTATATATCAATGTTTGATATTTTGGCGGGCATGTAATATAGTTTTTAAGTAGCAATGTCTAGGAAAGCAAGTACTGTCATTAGGGATAATTTTAAGAGGTGTGGGGTGAAGAGTAGATAATCTTGAATTGTGAGAATTTAGACATTTCTAAGGCTTTAAGGCTTCAGCTAATAGGCTTATGAATATTTATTGATAGTCTGATAGATAAAATGAAAATTTAGTAGCTGCACCATGGGCAAATTTAATTTGAAAGATCTACCTCCTCCTCTCCTGCAGGCTTTCATTTACACATACTGAATCAACTCCCCCAGCCCATAAATAAACAAGTAAACAAAAGGGTTTTCCACGTAAGCTGTACCAGTAAGGGGGGTGTTGGCAGAAGTAGCTGTGTGTAAAGAGGAACAGAGACAACCTTTAGAGACAAGAGTCCTCTTCTCTGAGGCTGACTGAGGGGAGGGAAGGACTTCTGAGTGCTTCTTCCCTTGTGCTTGGCCAGCTCATGCCGAGATGTTAAAAAAACAAGGTTTAAAGGAGAAGGGAACTGTTGATGTTAGAGGGGTAGTGGCTAATGGTGGCTGGCTGTGCTGCAAGTGCCATAGTCAAACAAGGAGCGGGGCTGAGCATTGGCAACTGGACCCAATGGAGAGAGATGAGACCCCAGCTGTTGAAACATGTTTAACCTGTAGACTTAGGATCTCTCCACACTGTGATCACTTGCTTCCATTTTTGTTCATAATGAGCTAACTTGCTGTGACATGTCAGACTCTTACTGTCTTTTTCCTTGCCTGGCCTTTGAAAAGAGGGATGATCACTTGCTAAAACACCTCTGAACAGAGAGGTTCCTATTTTCAAGTTATTGCCTACAAAATTTTCCAGACTCTCTGCTCTGTAAACAGCTAGGTGGTTTGGGCGTGGAAATGAAAGAACCTGCAGCATGCACAGGAGTGGACTGCAATTCTGACTCTGAGTAAGAGTTTTACAAGTGGATTTTGTCTTTTCCCTGTACCTAACATACTTATTTCATACTCATATTTATTTCAACTTCTCTGTTCTCCTGTTAGAAAATAATTTGTTGTCTCAATTGTAGCTCTAATTACCCAAAGCCACAGAAGTCTGCTTCCTTCAGTCCATGTTGCGTATCTGAGCCATTGTATGACACGACAATGGAATTAACTGCTTTCTGTCTTTTTTTAAGCTCTAATACTTTTTCTCCAAGCAAAGCATAGTATTAGTGGCAACCAACCTGAAGATAATACCTGTAGTTTCAAATATCAATAAGCACCCTACTAAGAACAGTTTTTAGTAGTCCATGTACATGTGTTCTGAGATCCAGGACAGGTGAGCCTTTAGGCAACAATGTTATTGTCAGAAGGTGATTCTGTTGGTTTCATTTATGTCATTTCTCAGGGCTCAGTTGTCTTAGTTTTGTGTGATTTATTTTTTTTTCTTCCTAGCTAGGATTTTCTCTAACTTTCAGCTCATCACCTGCATGTGCCTCCCTTCTGAGACATGTTGTGTGAGATAGCAATGGCAGAACTCTCATCTGATGTCACAAGTACTTTCAACCATTTTTTCCCCTTAGCATCACCCATGGCATTGTTTTCATTAAGTCTCTTGGCTGGTGGTGTTATTCACAACACAGGCTATTCCTGTTTCTGCAGATCCTGACTTTGAACTTTGTAGGTGACTTCCTGGCAACCTGCAATCTCTTCATAAAGACTTAATTCTGAGTCCTGAGCTTATGACTGAAAAGAATGTTCTGTCTCAGTTTAAAAGTGTAGACAAGTTTCTTATTAGGGAATTGTGTAGGCTCCCAAATTAATAAGATGGGTTTTTGAATTTCAAAAATCCTTCCCTGTTTTTTAAACCTTTACAAAATCAACCATATGATTAAAAAAAAACCTTGTCTCCTTTATCTTCACTGAGTCAGTATTCCTCAAAATATGCCAGTACAATGTTATGTTAGGCTCCTAAACACTCTAAGAAGTCAAATCCTTTAATGTACATGTTCCTTTTCACTGCCATGAATTTTGCTTTTCAGACCCTGTTAGAGGTCTTTAACCTTCTCTAGTCACTGTTCTCATTGTTGAAGGGTTTGTCTTTTATTTTTTTTCCCCCAACTTTGGCAGAGCTGTTAACTGTTCTGAGGGGGTTTTGTTTGTTTGTTTCCATTTGGAGTGCTTGCCTCTGTTATACTCCCAGTAATAGAGCCAAAGTGCCTCACAGAGGTCTGCTTCATTCAATGTCTGATCAACAATGCATAACATGAACCTCTCTACAGTAAAATAACCATTTCCAGCTGCCTTTTGCCAGAGTCATTTAAAGCACAGTTCTCTACAGCTGGCATGGTGAGTTTGGTAAAGAGACAAAGCCAAGCCTTAAGGGAATTAGGGGAACTGGGGGCCTTTGCAGAGGGAAGCCGCAGTTTTGCTTGGACAACTAAAGAGCTAATAGACTCCATGGGAAGCTTATGGGCCCTCCAGCAGTGAGTGACCATTCAGACTCATCACTTTATTGGTGACCTAAAGTAATTTATCAGCTTAGCATTTCTTTGCAGCCTCTTCACACTGACATTGATTTACCTCAGTAACTAAAATGAGCCAGTGTCGCTGCCACAAATATCTTCATACTTGCAGCTTAAAGTCAGCCTAGCAGAATTTAAAAAGACTCTTTTCCTTCCCTGCGAGGAAGGCCTGATTCTCCAGACTGACTCCTGAGCTTCTGAGAACCAGGATCCCAAGCCTGACATGAAAACAAAGCAGTCAATTATATCTCAGGTCACCAGAACTTCTTAGGTGCCTTCTCTAGATGCATCATTGACTTTTGATCTTGAGAATAGGTCTTAGACCTTGTAGATCCAAAGTACTGACAAGAATTTGCTTTATGATGGAGGGGCGGGAATCAGTAGTTTTAACTTAACAGCCAAGGACTGAATTAACATCAATACCATTTGCCTTCCAGACAAGGGCTGAGACGTATTGGCAAGACAGTGTGCAGAGACCTGGCTTGCAATCTTATAGCTTGGCTTGTGCAACGCTTGTAGTGCATGACCACTTTACAGTTAGCACTCTCATGTTGCCAAATGCTGCTACTTACATTGTTTTCTTTTCTTTTCCTTTTTTCTTTTTTCAAAGATGATGTTAATTTATATATTTGAATTTGTAGTCTGAACATTAGTTGATCACACTACAGATTACCTCTTGTCTACAACAGCTATTGCATCTTCCCTAATTCATAACCTGGAAAGGATTGGAACCAGTGACCTCAAGCCAACCTTTAGAATACAACTGTTTTGAAATGGAGTTTTAACTGGAATCTTCTGACAAAACAGAATGCTTTTCTTGCCACAAGAACTCTTTAGTTAGTGCTCTAGGTTTTATTCTGTCACTTGTCACTGCTTTGTTTCACTCTGATGGAAAAAAGGAAATGCACATTTTCTTTGTAACGAAATGAGAAGTGACAAACATATTAAAAATTACAATATTGTATAACAGCTTAAAATTCTTTGACATTTAATAGTGTTTACAAAGAATAATATTAAACCTAAATATTTTTGAATAGCATAATTCCACAAAGTTGAAATTTGATTAAAAAATCAATAAACAGCAATATATTGCCGTTTAACAAAATAACTATTCAACCATAGTTACACGTACAATTAATAACTTAGAAAAATATTTCCTTTAGGAAAAATACGGAAAGCCATGGCATTGTTCCCTCTTCCTATTTCCAATTCCTGAAATATTAATTTCTTACAGTTCTGCAGTGCAAGAAGACATATTAAGCTTGGAATCCGCATGCAGTCAAAGGGAAAACCCTGATGGGAGAAAAGTACTTGCCATAAATTAGTATCTTTATGAATATTTGAGTTGGTTGCACTCATGGAGCATCCTAGTTGGTCAGGTCTGCTGTCACTGTTGCCGTGGCTATACAATTATGCTTCTCTGACGTGCAAGTGCTGTGAGAAATGGATCTGGAGGCAGGCTTTCCATACACTGATTATCATTCTGTGCATGGAAGTAGGGGAAGACTAAAATGAGGATAAAGAACGTTTTCTGTTAAATTATAAAAGAGGACCATGCTGTATGAATTGCTCTCCTCTAATTTTCACTGTGTATGTATGTAATGAAATAATGCATGTTAATCCTCATGAATCAATCCGGAATATGTTAAAAATGTTTAACTCATTTCTTCCTGCTGTGGGTGGTATTTTTAAAGATTCCAAATACCCTGGACATATTCCTTCAGAGGGGTAAGACTTGAAAGGATAATAGCTGTGAACTCAACACACTGTCAAAGATACTATTTTCCAGGTTAAGATCCTCCTTTCACCTACGAAGCTCTGAGTAATTTACAAGCAGGACTATTTCTAAGGTGTGAAAGTATTACTACATCACCTAGAGCAATATGAGGAGCCAGCAAGGCATGCTGGTCACCATCTACAAAATTACTATTCTGCTTTCTATTGTGTAGACAGAATTTTTTCTGTTTTAGAATGAGAGATATATGACCTGAGAAAGTCAGTATAAGAAACCAGTGTCCAGTTCTCAGGGATACACTTGGGTTGCTGTTTTGGAGATCCTACACAATTTCATAACAATACCAAGACTGTGAGGGTTGTTCCTGGAAACACAGGTTCATGGCCCAAGAGGATTCAAGAGAGGATCCAAGTGCTCTCATGCTTAATTCTGTGTCACCAAGTGCTCCCCAGGCACCACCAGAGATCTGAGATCCCAACAACATCTATTAATTAGTCCTCCTGTAACTATGGTTGGAGAATTGTGATATAGAGTTTAAAAAGTAATAGAAAAATGCCAGCAGTTTTCTTACATGTGTAATTAATAGAAAGCTGATTAAGTAAAGAAGGGCTAAAATTCGGTGGAAAGGGGTTTGGGTGATACCATGAACCTGAAGTGCTGAACAGCAGAGGTTTTTTCATTGTTACTAGATGCAGGAGCCCAGAGAGACAATTTTCCTTTTTCTGAATATTGGATTTTTACTAATAAATTATTAGAGTGTGTAGGCAGTCTATTCCTGCCTCCATCGCTGTGCCGTACTGATTATACAGCAAGTCTAAGGATCGATGTTGTCAGTAAAAGGAACTTTTGCAAGAGAATTGCGTATCTTTTGGGCTCACTTTTAACAAACTAGCTGCTACCTTTGTAAGTCTGGCAGAGTTTTCTTACCCTTCTTTCCTAGAGCTACTTACACTGCATCTTCTGTATTAGGTAGATGTGCATAATTCAAAAGGCATCATTAGAAAATCGAATATAAACACTTTAGGATAGCTGTATTATGAGCACTGGAACTGTTATTATAACTACATGAAGCTGTGTTTAGCCTGCATATAATGTTACTGGTTTAAACAAGAGAAACAGGCTACCTAACTGAGAACTACTCGGATCTGACACTTTCCATGGAACCAGTCAGCCTGACAGCAGTATTGTAGGCTGCTTCTGAAAAACCTTTCCACGTAACTTTCTAGAGAGGGTGAAGAAACAGCCAGGAATACACAGAATTTTGTGTGACTTGTCTTAGAAGGAAACATGTGTGCATGCAAGTTCATGGAGCACCCAGGTATTTACTTTTTGGAAGAGATTTTCTTTGTTAAACACTCCTCCCACCCTTAAAAGCTCTCAGATTAATCCTGATGCAAAATGGGAAAACCTGTTAATTGCCAAAAAATTTCACAGGATGGGAAACCCATTTTCCATAAATCTTTATTAACCAAATCTCATCATAGCAGAATTTTACTTTTCATGCCACTTGACAGGTCCCAGTTTGACAAAGAAAGCTTAGCTTTAAAAAGCATCGCTACAAAAAGCAAAACCATTATTGGGGTTCTAATTAACACTTTGATGTTGTATTATAGAGCTGGAGGTGTATGAAATTATTCCCCAGGAGTTTACCACCACTGGGAAAGGTGATTGATTCTGCTACCTGTAGAAAGTCATAGATAATATATTAAGGAACACAGGGATGGTTTGTTTTGTTCACAGTAAGTAAAAGACAAATTTCATCTTCATTTTAATTTTTAGATGAGAGGCAGCACCACACAGAGGCACAGCTGCAAACCTCAAACTTCTGCTGCTCCATATTGGGACCCCAATGAAGCAGAACGTTAATCTGTATAGCAAACAAATGACTATCATTTTACATAATTACATTTAGTCACAACTTATAACGTATTCATAAGCGCATGAGTGAGAATGATGCATTTGCTATGTAAGGGATAGAAATAGTGGATCAGCTTGGGATTTACCAGGATAGGAGGAGTGACAGAAAAGCGATTTGCCAACATGTTAGAAAACTCAGATTTGTGATTTGAGTCTAGCTATCAGTTACTTGTCCTTTCTGGTCTTTTTATTCAGATGGGTTTTACTTCTGCGAGTGATTGCGGATTGAGGCTTCTTTTGTGTAAACGTGTGGTATTGCTTATAGTGATCACTGGGGAAAAAGGGCAAAAATTTCTTTCTCCAGAAATGCTTCCATTAACAACTCATGATTTACCTGGAAATGAGAGAAGGTGGATAGAAATTAGAGGGACTTCCAATAGATGTCTTGTATCTCTATTTTTCTTATGACTGCCATTGTTCTACTACCCCAGTGATTAAATAGCAGAGTAAAGCTTCCATAAAGTTTAAGTCTACATGTGTTTCTTTCCCAGAAGAGTATCAATAATCTTAGGCATCATTTTTATTCATCCTTGATTATTAATGCTTGCTTCCTCCTCTTTTACCTTTTTTCTTTTCTTATTTTCACCTCTCCTTTTCTCTCTTACTCTCCTTTTTTCTCTTGATTTTTACAAGTTGAACAGGGAAGCAATCATCCCACCAACTGTTACAAGCAACTGTTATGACATTTCTACCGGTTCCATCTCACTATCCCTATTTTACATCAATTCCTTTAATTCTGCCATTTTTTTGAGCTACTGGACATCTATTTCTGAGGTTTTTCCATTATTAATTTCAACTATTTCTCTGAGGTTTAGACTTCTCACATAAACATGTCAAAGCACCAGCTCTGTCATTCTGAAGAATGTGCAACTACAACTCAGGTTTTCGAGAAAAGAAAAAATAAAGCCATGTTGTAAAAATCTGATATAATTATCTGATGTAATAAATTAAAACAAAAAAGGCATGATTCAACTAAAAACAGTCTTTTGTTTTCTCCTGTAAATAACAACTCCGTCAGATAACTCTCCGTACAGAAAAGAATCAGTCTCCTGTTCAGTTCATTTATTTTCTTTTTTTTCACCTGGCAACTCGCTGAGGGATTGCAGAGAGCAGCAGATCAATAGCGCAGCCAGGAGCCGTAGGATGGAGGTTTTGCTCCTCATTCCCGGCTTTGCCAGGGCACTTCGCTGACAGGGTGCTCTGAGGTTGCATGTTTGGCTCTGGGTCTTTGAGGGGTTCAGTGGCAAAGCAAGGGGAAGGACTCGCAAATAAGTAACGCTGTAGTGAATGAGAACTACTTAAAAGGCTCTGGGATGTATAATAGTACCCTGGTTTAGGCTGCATATGATTCCATGTATCCACTTTACAAATCAGCTAAGAGCCCTAGATGTTAATGTATCCCCCTTGAATAGCACTGCATTTAAAGAGGAGGTGAGTAAGAGGGATGACAGTTTTTCTTCTGAATCAAAACCTTAGTCTAAATTCAGCTTTGGGAAGGTTGCCTGCCATGAGTGCTAATATTCCTAAAACAAGCTAGCTAGTTATATCTTTTTACTTACTGAGCTATGTGACTATGCTGTGTTCAAAAGCGATGCAGTCAAAGAAATCCCAAAGAGAGCTTTTAATGCAATAGCAATGTTCGTGTTCAACTCCCACCCATTTTATAGAAAATTAAATGTGATAGTTTTTGGAGTAATTTTCATGAAACTCTACTGCATTCTTCATAAAATCCAATAGATACATCACAATTGCAGTTCATGTGACTTCTCTATTTTCAGAGATTTAGAAATCCCAGAACTCCTCTTTTTTCATGCATTAAGCACCGCTTTAAAAAAAAGTATGTTGTGGGAAGAAAAACTCTTCCTCAATCAAATTTTTATTTTTATCCTGGAAATAAAATTTACTAAATTAAAAAGACACACCTTGGAAATGAATTTGCAAATGATGTACATTTCAGGCCATCGGTACTGTCTTATTTTTTTAATCTAAGCATTTAATCTGTTAGAGAACATGGGGCAACATAGGAAAAGTTCTGTGGCCACTGGAGTACTTCTGCCTTCGGCCTTTTTTTGCTTAAATAAATCTTTTGCCTTTATGCGACTCATTAACTCTCTGGTAGTTTCCATGATATAATGTAGTTTTATGCAAAGCAGGACATTATTTTTCCATTTAATGGGATATCTTGTACCCGTTTATCTTGTGGTTAATCTCTGGCCATAGGCAACAAATGAAGCAAGTAGTTACACACTGAGTTACTGTAGTCTTCTGTAAATGAGGTTCTACTGAAGGATTCAGTACTCACCTGTGGGGTTTCTGTCAGGGAGCTCCGACTTTATCCTCTGGTTTCATTTTGATTGTGGGAACTGCAGGTGTTCAGTTCTACTGGCCACCTGGCTGTATGACTGACCCAGGCATCTGAAATTTGAAGCATCAAAGAATAAGATTGTGAAACTTCGGACCAAGCTTTGGAGGCATGTTTTCCTTAATTTAGTTCTTGATGAGGGAGCAGATGGCTTCTGGTTTTCCTTTTTGAACATTGTCCCAAAGAGCCTGAGGCCAATATTTCTAGAGGTCCAATCTTTGGTAAACCTTACAATGAAATACATTGCAAAACACTTATTCTCTCTGGACTCAGCCAATCTTCAGTCATACGTGACTGGTATGATATTTGATGTAGAGAAAATAAACATTACAGAGAATTCAGGGACACCAATAGAAAAGGTCAGGATTTAGAAAACATGAGATACAAGAACAACTGAAAAGTTAAAATAAAGTAGTGAAGGGTAAGAGAACTGTGAAGAAGACTGAAGGGATGGAGGAGGGGAGACATAACATTACAAATATGTAAAAGGCTTCTGTATATAGGGAAAAAATATATGGAGAGAACAGTTATATTCTGGAAATGATTGTCTGGAGGAAATGGTGGAAATTGTATCACTGAAAGCTCTCTTAGGGGAGGGTTAGATCAACACCTAACAAGGTTTTGCAATTACATACCTTCAGTTCAGTCTGTTATGGACCCCTTTATCTCATGATAGCAATTTATTTTCTTTTGTGAGTGCACGAGGTGCTGCACACCTCAGGCTGAGCTGTGCTTGGTTCTCAGAAGTATGGTGTGAATATGAAAACTTATGAAAGGGGGAGGGATTACTGGGGACTTCCATAAGCAATGAGGAGGGATGTAATGGGAATTAATGAAATGTGTTTGCCTAAAAGACCATGAAAGCTCCTCTCAGGAGTGCCCTACTGTGAAATGTTTAATTCAGAGAACCTTAGAACCATAGACAAAATAATTATAAGTAATTTTTGGTATTAGTAAGTTTAAGTAAAATTTAAAAAAATGGCTTAATACATTTTTGGTGTGGCTAGTAGGAGGCATTAGAATAGAGGCATATTCCAAGTGGTCAGTAACATGATAGCTTAATACTGTGTAGTGAGTTGTTTTATTACATATAGAAATGTGTTATTGGAAAATAGAGATGCCTTCCAGCATATGCTTTTGTCAATGAAATTATATAAAGAGGATCCCTAATATCAATCAACCTGATCATTTAGTGCTACTAAAAGCTACCTTCTCATTTATATTCGCTATGCAATTACTGAACTGTGTTTCAGTAGGAAGCTGACAAGCCCCTTGGAAGCAATAAAATAGATAAGTTCTTGAAGATCATGTTCCAACCCAGCCTTCTATGTCTCTATAATCTTTAAAAGGTTTCAAAACCTATGGGATTTCTAACTGACCCTCATAAAAATGATCTACAGTTTTGAGGATTAAGTAACGCTTGTGAAGAAACCTGTTCTCAATCCAAAAATGACCTGGTCTGGAATGGTGGTGAAATCTGAGAAGAAAAATGTAATGAAAACTTGTTTTCTAGCCATTATGAAAGGGATCTCCATGCTGAAGAGACAGCACCTGTGCTGCACAGGAGAAGTCCAGAAACATAACTTCCTTCTGTACATCAATATACTCCAGCCCTGCCAAGAGTCAGTTTGTGGTGTACTTTAGAAAGATAAGAGTGAGAGGATGAAGGAGAGCATACTTTAAAAGTGTCTATTTTCTCAACAGCTTAAGAGGATTTAGCATTCATTTCCTGATGACATGATAAATATTGTCTTGGGCAATTCTTAAAACCTAAATTTGCCTAAAGTGTCCTAGCGTCCTGATAACAAGCTAGTAACTGTAACAAATACTGTGGGGTGGGTTTTGGTTTTGTTTATAGGATTAGGTACTTGGCAAAAAAAATTAAAAAGGAACCAAAAAATAAAATTACTAGGAAAGGTTTTCAGTTTTCTGTAAAGCTACTGTAGTAGATGTAGGAGAGCAGAGAAAGAATGAATTTGCCACACAGTAGAGAGTAATATTGTGATGAGTCAGTCATAATTTATGCAAGTGCTGTGGAAACTTTTTACCTCTGAGATTTGTGAACACAGTCCAAGTTCAGAAAATTAAGTGAGCTGCTATCAGTCTATGTAGAGTGATAGTGTTAGGTTTATCAAATCTCTGGGAGTTAAATGGCAATTTTATAATCCAATTCAATGTGCTGCATGATGGCATCAAAGAGGTATTTTAGGATGTTACCTAGGCCTCCCTTCCTTGTAACTTTGAGGAAGAATAATCTGTTTTGCACATTTCTTTTTATGCTATCTCAGTTGCACTTTCTGACATGGTTATAGTGTCCATCTCAAAATGCGGGGTCCTTTTCCTCCGATTTGCACAAGTGGTTCAGATCATGGTTACTTACTGCTTCCTGCTCTGCTTCCTTACCCATGTTCCACAGTTATGTTTTAGGATATACAGGGCTTTGGAAAATGGGTAGAACTCCAAAATTCACCCTGATATTCAAGTCTGTCCTTCCTCCAACGAGCCATGCAGAGAATAGGGCCTGATGGTTACTCCTTTTAAAGTGACACAGCTCAGAGCAGAGTATCTGCTTCCCCTCATGACACAGTTACGATGTGATTATTGTGATTAATGCTGCAGGCTAAAATACATCTGTAATAAATCCTGTCCTGATGTGCTGTGCAGCTTCATTTGAACCCTGGCCTGGCAGAGCTCAGGCCCCTGACCTGTCTCTGGTTATCTATCCAGTCAGTGTCTACCTCAGACGTGACAAAATGACAATGTGCTTACCCCAGGATCGTTTTGCCTTTGTCTATTTGCTTTAGGCTTTGCCCATATCCTGCTTTCTTTATTGCAATATTTCCCTTTCAGATCTGGGGAGACACATGAATTATTCAAGGAACGGGTGTATGCACGCAGCTGCAGTTATCACAAAACTCTCTTCAGAAGTAGAACGCCTTTTTTATTTTCTTGAGTTTCAGCGAACTTTACAAAAGATCTTACCTAACAAGTTGGCACAGGCAACAATATATGCAACAGAAAGCGGTAACTCAGCAACAGTATGACAACACAATTTAGAGGTTATCTTTTATAATACATTACAGTAAATCAATTATGAACTTTAACGGTCACATGACAGAGGCTGATGGAAGATGACATAGTATATTATGGTGGTCTGGGGGCCTGCATCTTTTCTTGTGTCAAAGGCTTTCCTCAGCCCCAACACACAGCAATTTCTATTTTCACAAAGTTCAGCTTATTAGAGTATCTGAATGTCTCAGGGCAATGGAGGGCACATTGTAGCTGAAACATCAGTGAGAAAACAGCTTCCCGGGAAAAGTACCCTGTAATTGAAAAGAATGACTAGTTACAAATGAATAATTTGCCTTCCTTGGGAATTACTGGGTGTGATTGCACTTCAGGCCTGTCATTCCACTTGCTGTTGGCCAACACGTAATGTTGGCTCACTGTGATCCCATTAAACCAGCAAAAAAAGGAAACCACAGTAATTATGACTCCTGTGGATTCTTTGTTATGCTTCTACTTGGTGTCCTTTTCAGAAAGGGGGCAGCTGGGCCTATACGGAAATCAGTTTTGAACGTTGGTTTTAGGAAGAAAAGGGTTGATTTGTGCATGGTTCACGACCTGAATTTTGCATCTGGGTAATAAGATGAGTCAGTAACAAACAAGTCGGAGGCAGTGTCCCTGTCCAAGCTTCAGGCTAAGCCAAGCAAATTGCAGTTTCATCTAAGTTCCACAGAAGTGGTAAAGTGGGCAAGTTTCCTTGCGGTATTGCCTAGAGATGATCAGGCTCTGTGAAAGGTTTGCCAAGTCCCCACAGCACTGGGCAGTTTGAGATGTTGCCTTTGATTGTCTTCGAATCTTCTTTTATAGTCTGAGGCTCAATATCCCTCTATTCCTGTTGCCAGACACATTGCTATTCACTGAGAGTAACTTTTCAGCCTTGATGCTGTTAACCTAAGTCATCCTCATTCCCAACTTTAGTGCCTTTTCAAGACACTACGTTGGGCTAGCTACAGTAAATACATTGCCATATAGCAGATTTTGGGAAAACTCAGCAGTGAAGGTGTATTGTATCCAGCCTTGAAGCAGATGCTACCTTCAGTATGGAAAGGGATATGAAAGCTTCAATTTGACTGTGGCATTTGGAAGGAAGAATGCCATAGGAAAATCTGCCAGGGAGACTCTCGGGTGCTATGGAGTTACTTGGGTTTTTTAGGAATTTCTTGTGACAGACATTATAGGGCACTTCATTTTTAGATAGTGATCTCTGTGGAGAAAATCACAAAAAACTCTTGGCACAGAAAAACAGTATTAAGGCAAAAAGTCTTAAATGGAGTGAGTCAAAGGGGAGAGAGGCTAGGTGGTTTGGTTAAAAGGAGCACCATCACAAGAGGAACAATCCCACAGAAAGAACTGAAAGATGGAAATTGCACATTGCAGATCCTCTTAAAAGAGTTTGTCTGGATCAATGTTTTGTATCTGAGCTGCATTCTTCTTCTGATTACAAGATCTTATAATGAGAGTTAGATATTTGTTTCCTTGCATTTCCCATAGGGCACTAAGCACTCTGCCAACACAAGAGAGAAGTAAAGAAGGTAGATTAAAGGCTCATTTATACATATTGCAGAAACTTCTTCAGGACTTAGAGTTTGCAGTGATGGAAATCCCAGAAGATCAATGACAAATCAGTATGATCAGTATCCTTTATTGACATTGTGAACCCTCAATAGGGGTCTGCCTTTATGATGAAGAACAGTAATTGCATTTTAAATTGACTAATGCACATTAACTGGTAAAATCAGTGTTAAACTTCAGGGGTTGTAAGCTGAAACAAAATTCAAGTTAGAAGTAATTTCAAGTGAAGGGGGATTTGCCTTGGGAGTAAATGTACAAAGGAGGAGGTAACATACCTCTCACTTAAAAGTTTCTGAACAAGACAGGAAGATACGCTTTAGCTGATTAGAGACTACTCTGCTTTCTGCAGGAGGAAATTCTGCTACTTTTTAGACTGACGGTTGGTTTCAGGGACAGTATGATTCAGTCTAGTCTCAAGTCTATAAACCCTTTATCTGTAAAAGGACACTCGCTGCTGACACTTCACTGGAGAGGGAAGAAAGGAATGCACAAAGGTTTACCCAACCAGTGCTTAAGGGTGTAGGGCCAGGGAACGCTCCTGTCAATAAGGAGAGAAGACTGAGTCTTCACTGGCTGACAGGAGCCCAAATGCCCCCAGGAGTTTTGTCAACAATGCTTGAAAGCGCAGCTCCAAATACTGTAATGTTTCCTCAGGAGCTGTGTGCAGTGTCTCTGCCACCTTGCCTCTGCTGTGGTGTGTTAGGAGTATGGCCAACAAGACAGGGAGACATTTAGTGTAGATATTTCTCTGCTAACTAGATTAATTAAAAATACTTGCTCGTCAAAGCATCTTCCCCTGATTCCTTTGTTGTAGCTGAAACCGTCAAACTGCTGCATCAAGCTTGCAGCACAGCCAAAACCCTCATTCAAAGCTCTGTTGGCCTGGCACAGAGCATGGCTTCCTATCGCTACCTACCCAGTGGTGCTGCCTTACATCCCACCTGCTTCCTGGTAGGAGTTTCAATGAATTCTTCACCACCTTCCTTCAGGCAACAGCACAGGAATAGCCTCTGACTTTCCTCAGAGATTTATATTTTTTGAACAAAAGCAATTCAAATGTAGCAAAAGAAATTGTTCCACTTCTCTCTTGCATTTCCTAGAGCTGCCTGTGCATCTAAAAAGCAGCATCAGCATGAAGATATGCAGTCTTCAGTTCTTCACAATTTCATAATGACCATACAAAAAGCATCTCCCCTTTCTTGGAGCCATGGCTGATGCACCTCTGTGCATCTTGGGTTTCTACTAACCCATGATATAAGGGATGTTTTTTGTTTCAGCTTTGCTCATTTGTCTGGCACACTGTTGTACCTCCTCAGTGTATGTACCTTGTGAAGTGAGGCAGTCACAAAACCACATGCTGAATCAAGACACAATAACTTTTGATTTGCTGCCCCAAACGTTAGACCACTTTTTCTCTTAGGACTCCCATAGTTGCTCTTGAACCTAATCCCTTCAATATACCGTGCTCCTGTGGTCTGTGCCAATAGCTGGCTATTGGCTGTCATCCTTGTTTCCTGTAGTTCGTCTATGCTGCAAGACAAAGATAAACACGAAAGACTTGGGAACAGAGGGATATAAGCAAACATTAGCAGCCTCAGAATGTATTGCTTGTGCACGCTCCCGGGAGGGGATGGAGGGCATAGAAGACAGACAACTGCAAGTATGTGAAATATCCTGCCAAAGATGCTGCCTGTGCTACAAGGACTTGTGCAAATCTTTTATGTTACATGCATGGCCTGCAAAAGGAGGGCACTATTCACAGCTGAACATTTAACTCCTTTTTCTCAGTTTATGCTATGGTCTTTAGCAATATTGAAGATGCTGTCTAGCTTCTTCACTCAAAGTATTAAACCAGGGTCTGAAGTGTTTCAGATTAACCCAAACTTGTTACATAGCAAATAACCATGTTGTCCTTCATGACTTCAGTATTTCTCTTTTTCTGAATCAGACGGTTTACAACAGTTTCCCTTTTGATCTGTCCCTATTGCTGGAAATCACAACTGTATTTTGCACAGAGCTTGCTAATTTGCAAAATTAGAGGGAGTCTTCTTGCACTACCAGGGACTACATGGCAATGAGGGACACTACTCAGCCCCCAGAGCCCTCCTAGCAACTCCACTGGGAAAATGCCAAACCTACCAACCTCCACCATCAGCGCTCTCAGAACTGCAGCTTGACCAAATGTTCAAATAATTCCTTTAATATTATTCAGTGAAAAGCAATACATGCACAATGATCATCAGCTTTACTTTCTTTCCCCCTGACATCTATACCTTATTACATCTGTAACTGGAATAATATAGGTTTGTTTTGACAGAACATCAAAAAAGAAAGCAATTTAGAGAGGGTATACCTGTAACAAGCGATTTGGACTCTGAGGTTCACCTTCATAAAGAAGCATAGGAAGGATTTTAAAATAAAATTAATGTGCACATGCTTGTTTTTCTCCTTTCAGAAAATTACAAGATTTGAGGGTTTTAGAAGTCTGTCTTTGTATCCTGATGTGTTTCACTTTTTTCTTTGGCATCTATTTGTGCTGGTTTACTCTCCTAGTCTTACTCCAAAGTAATGCATTTACAGCCTTAAACATCCTTTCATTATTACTGAAAAACAAGGCTAAATGAAATACAGATAATAGTAAAAGAATTTTCTGTATTTTAAAAATGCGTTAAAAAAAAAACCAAGAAAGGTGTTTTAATCTTGCCTAAGTGTTCAGTGGTCCTTCTGAGCTGCAAAGTGGAAGTACTTGTGGTTTTTTCATTGATTCTAGAGGGCCGTGAACTACTACCCCTCTGGGCTATGGTCTTTACAAACACAAACCAGAAATGCTGCCTTATTGCCATTTTACAAAATTATAAGAGTACCCTAGCTTAGGTGCACAATTCACTTATCTATGCATCACCTGAAAGGCAACAACACTCTGTGGTTGCCTGTCAGTGTGCGCTATCTGCTCTGAGAAGGCAGACCTTTGAAATACTGGTGTATATGGTACTTCTTTCCATGTTTGTCAGTCATATTTGTAGCAGGAGCAAAGATGACGGTCAGCTGGCAATCTGCTCAAAATGCTGATGAGGAATAGGAGGTGAATATTGCAGTGTGGTTTGGGTACCTGAGCAGCAAGCAGTGCTTCTCACTCCTATGTAGACAAAGCCTCCGAAGGAAGATGTATACCCACGCGAATGCTGCCTTTCTGCTCATTTTCTGTTGGAAAATCAGATAAAAATTGTTGGCTGTAACTCAGGGCACATCAGTAAGTCAGAATGAGTTCTCCCTAGACAGCTTTAACCTTATGTGCACTCGGCTTTACTGTACGTGAAACGCGTAGATATTTTAGCAGTGTAACCAACTTCTTTCCCTTCCCTGCCACAAAGCTTTTGTTTAAGCAACTTGCTGTTTCTTTTTCTTACGCTACAAGCAAAGCTCAGTGATATGCCAGTAGGGAAAAGCTATCTGAAGTGATAGCAGGATGTTCTACTGAAGCTAGCTAGAAGGAAGTCCTTTCCTTCATTATCTTCTGCTGAAGATGTGATGAGTGATATCCACTTAACTCATACTCTGTTGAAGTTCTGCATTTTCTTCTTTTTTTTTTTTTCCTAGGTTATCTATCACACGTTGAACCGACACTTTGTTGAAAGCTTTTTTGGGGAAAAAAAGTGTTTATTTCCATAGTTTCCACAAGATGTGAAGTGATTCACAAGGTTAACAAAATGGTTTCTTTATTACTTTAGATCATTCCAGTTCCTAGCAGTTTCCTTTTTGTCCATGGCATCCCAAATTGTACTGTTTAACGTCTTTAACTAGATATCCTATTTTATTACATTTATAGTACATTAATTTCTCACTTGTAACCAGTAACATGTACTAATTAAATACTTCTTATAAAAAGCATAGAAATGAATCTGGTATAAAACTAATAAACAGGCATTATGTTCCACAGGGCATATTCCAGTGAGCAGCACTGAATTCCCATTTAAACAGTCCTTCCTTTCAGACCAGGGTAAACTTTAAGAATTTGGACCTGTATTCTGATGCAGACTTTTAGTTTCTAGTACCTTTTGTGTGGTTTTAAGATAACTCTTTCCTCTTGAAAGCCTTTCCCTGCTTTTCTGTTTTCTCTTTTATAGTGCGTTTATTTAATTGCCAAACCATAATTAATGTTTCACTTTTGTTTTCACTATTTACTACATTAGGAGCTGCTTGGTTAAAATCTTCCCACACACCAAAGTGCAAGTCAAAATATTCAAGTGAAGTGCAGTTCAGCTTTTTTCTATTTGTTATTAAGAATTGAGCCTTGCAGGCAGGAGGTAAATCTATTTGAGTAGGTTACTGAATCATTGCCTCCTAAATATAATTAGCGCATGATAGTGAACTTATATGGCCAGATTAAATTTTTAGCGCCAGAATATCCAGTGTTAGCAAAATTGGAGCAGAGGGGTTGGAGCTTTCTCTTGCAAAATCTCTTCCCAGTTATTCTGTCAAGAGCAACTTTTAACTTGTCTCTAACTGGGAAGTAATGTTTCCTTAAATCCAGTGATCTTTGTGGGTCAGATGTACACGGATGGCTTTGTGTGTCTCCAGATATGTCTACATTAGCAAGTAGTGTGGACCAATATGAGCAGATTCATAAGGTAAATCAATTGGTGCTGAAGACCTGATGTCCACACGATGGGCATCTCAGGGAGTTGCAGTTCAGATTAGGTCTAGTCTGTTCCTGTGGACTGTCTGAGGGTAGAGGGCATCCAGAAGTGCTCCTGGACTCCATCTTCCAGTTATTCTTATGCTCAAGAAATCAAGCTCAAGCAAGATCACCAGATAAACTTGTACAGACTTTGTTACTGGACACCTGAGAAAGATATAGTGAGTGATTGCAAATATTTATTGTTGAAATTTCTTCTGCCCTTCGGTTGAACTCTCTTTACAGTTATTCTTACATAGATCAAATCTGTATTTTCCATGTGCCATCTGAATGATGAAGCAGACTCCCCTTGGCTGGAGGGTATACTGCAGATATTTCTGGAATTTTTTTTATAATCACTTTTCAATTTTCTTTAGCACTGGCTATTGGTTTGCATTATGTTAAACTCAACTGGGGTGAGATATTCAGTAAAAACAAACAAGTCCTCTTTTTTTAATATATATTCAAATATATGAGGATAAATGTCATGCTGTTGCAAATTGCTTTTACTTGGAGGTAAACAAATAATATAGTAGTTTGTGGCAAATCATTTGGGGTCACTCACCAACCTTATCCAGGGGAACTATGACAAAAGCTGCTTTGTGTCTGTACCTGTGTTTGATGGGAAAAGTGTGCTGTGATAGGTAGCTGCATACAGTGATGATCAAATATAGTGACCTTTGTGCCCTTACTTAAAAGCATGTAAATCTTCAATTTCTCCTTTATCAATGAAGTTTTTCCTCTTTGGCTACTGTAACAGTCTTGATATAATATTCCTAAATATCTTTAACCTCATTGTTCATCCATGCAACATCTCCTCAGAGCATTGGTATCCATCCTACGACAACAAAGAAAAGAAAATAAATTCTTTTCCTTTGACATTCTAACAGGAATTCTTGATGAGAGCACTAAGGCCAAGTCCTTGCTTTCCTTTGTAGTCTCTTCAGGTTTAGACAATAAAAGCTTAAACACTGAAAATTTATTGTCCTGAATTACTTCAGTCTCTATTCTCCCCTGAGAAGAGATTTCAGTGGAAGAGTTTTTGGAAAGTTTTTATACCTTCCCGATGCCTGGGGACCAGCCCAGTGTCTATTTGGAGGGTGGTTTGTGAGTCAGAGTACTGAACAAGCTGCTTTTCTCTGCATGTGCCTATTGCGTGGTCCCAAGAACTCTTTCAAAGTTGCCACTGGCACCATGTAGTGCACACGTGGTTTCCTCTCCCTTCTTGTGATGTAGTGGGGTGCCAGCTTTGGAGAGGGTGTGCATGGGCAGTGGCGAGGCTGCTCGGATGGGAGACTTCAGAGCTTTTTGGTTTCTGGAAGCCTGTGCAGACCTAAGGCAGGAAAGGAACTCGTTCTGTGTGGTTGTGCTTTTTCATAAAGTGTTATGGGTGTGTTGTCAACACCATTTAGAGGCATGCTGGTTTGCTTTTTTAAACAAGTACTTTGGATAAACACTTCTTACCCTTATAAGTCTTCCATTCCTTTTTGTCTCATGTTAATGGATAGGAAGGGATTCTTTCTGTGAGTGAAGGGAAAAAATATATTCTTTTCACTTTTTAAAACCAACAGAAGGCAATTTATGCCAAAACAATTGAACATTTTTTATATTTTTTTAGAAAAAAAGAAAAAAAAACCCAAAACTCTATGCTCTGCAGCTTTTCAGTATAAATAAGTCATAAATCCTGTGGTAGAAAACTATGATTTTTTCATAAACTTGTCCCTTCAGTTGTCACTGAGTTTGCCTTATGATTGCACAAAGTGATAGTCCTCTTCCCCCTATTCGCATTGATTTACTTTCACATGTTCTGAGATAACATGTGAAACTTCTCCTACTTTTTTATTTAGTTAGCAAATACAGTGCTCTAGAATTCAAGTAACACCTCTCCTGCTCCAACAGCTTTCCAGTTCACTGTAAATACCCACCACTGCAAAAACGAAAGCAGAAGGAGGTTGGTTTGTGCTTTTAAATAAAGCAAAATGTTCTATGTATATATCCTAACAGTCAGAAAAAACAATAACCTGTTTTTCAGTTGTCATTTGTTTGCTTGTTCTGGAAAGTAGATCATGCTAAAAGAGTAGCCTCCTTCCCAGGTAAGAAGGGGGAGCCCTTTCCGTGCCCCATCAGCGGCAAGGAAGACACAAGCCTCTGTTTGCCACTCGTTGATTGACCTGAGAGCACGTGGGCTTTGGGCAGCGAGTTTGCATGTGTCACTTGTTCCTTCCTGGATGAAGTCTCGTAGGTGATACAAGTAAGAGTACGGTGACACAGGAGTAAAATCCATAAGTAAACAGGCCTCAGGTACCCCACTAATTTCCTCAGCAAGTTCAACGTTTCTGTGCTGTAGCACACAAGCACTTTTTGTGTATTGCTTCTGAGTGACTTGTATGCAAAGCAGTTTTATAACTATTCAGTGTTTAGGGTTAAAAAAGAGGACAGATAAATGGAATGCCGTCTTTGAATGGAGCGTTGTATCTGCTTCCCTGGTTTCCCTCCAGATTGCGATGGGACAGGGTGGATGAAATCTGCACTGCCTTTGTTTAGCTGGTTCAGGGAGTGCTGCAAAACAGAAGTGTGGTTCTAGGAGCTGCCAGGTGGCAGGAACACTTACCCCCTTCACAAAATTCACCTCTTTATTATCTGGGTGTACAACACTGGGGAATGCAAGACAGCTGTAATTTTTTTCATTTTGTGTATATAGGTATGGAGAGAGAAGGAAATTTTTGTTTTCAAAGAAACAAAAATGCATAGGGCAATGTTTATCAGCTTTGATATTTTCACATACACACACACTGGTGATACTTCTACCTTGCACTTCTTTGTGATGGAACCCCATGTCACCTGAGCACCTATAAAATATTTTGTGTTACAGTAAAGTTGTTAAAAAGGTTTTCTCATTTTGTACTTGGGGAAATGAGGGATGGAAAGACTGAGGGCCACAGTCAGATCTCTTCCTATAGTATTAAGGCAATCCTGCTACTGTGTCTTTATGTGCTTTGGTTTTAACAGTCATTTCTTGGTTTTTGGGGGTGTATGTTTTTTGTTTGTAGATGTAGAATCATAGAGGAGTTCAGTTTTTAGTGTTTGAAATGGAGAGATTAACCTCTGTGTACGTTTTCATTTTAAAGATCTACCTGCAGCGATAAAACTATTTTTGCAATAAAGGGTGGGCTTCTGTGTGTCTCTTCTGTTACTCTTACCTCAAACTTCTCGGTTTATGGAACCTGAAGGGAGATGGAGGTGTACAATGCAGTGTGAGAGGGTAGCTAGTCAGGGTGGGATTCATCCTGCATTTATATCTGTCCTCCATCTATATAACTCCTTTGATTGTAGCAGTCACAGCAGCAAGTGACTAGAGTAACATGTTTGTATAAATTGGGTTATGTAAAGTCACGATTTTGGGGCATGAATTTGTATGGATTATTTTCAGAGCGAAATCAAGAGCTCCTGCTTTTGTACCTCCTTCTGTTCCTACAGAAAATACCATTTTGGCAGTACTGGACATAAAAGATAACAAAATGTGCATTTTTATAAAAGCATTTTACATTCTTGAGTGTTCAGCCTGTTGTATGTCCTCTGGCAAACAAATTTCAGATTTGTTCTGGAAAATCTGACACTAGAAGAGGGCTCAGTGATGAGGTTTTGGCCCATCTGCCACCGTTCCTCAGAAACAGTGTCTGTCATAGCCTCACATGGACACCTGCGTGCTGGCTCCTCACCAAGGTCACTGCATGTGTCCCTCCATGCATCACTGCATATGAACCTTTTCTGTGATAGATGTCAATCCACCCTCTCGTGACAGTATTATAGGCACTTGCATCTGGGATAGAGCCTGAAATTTTTGGCTGTAAGCGCATTGACGTGATATTGGGTGTCCCTGAACTATGTTAAATTTCTATTCTGTTTTGTTAACTATGCACATCCTACCTAGGTCCATGGAAAAATAATTTTAGCAAAGTGGGAGGTTTGCTTTTTTCATTCCATACAGAAGTATGCATTATATGTGGGCAGATTTCAAGAGTAATAGAGACACAAGAATTGAACAAGGGGAAAACGAGGACACAACCGGTTCATACTCAACCAAGCAATTTTGATCAAGTCACGGTGGCCACAGTACTTGATTTGAACAGGGAGCACCGACCTACTTGCTTCACCACATTGGTAATCACGCCTTACGTTTACTGTGTCAGCTTCAGTAACTGATGGATATCAAACTTTTCACTTACAACTATTTTAATTACCCTGAATCATATTCCATTCCAGCCCCGGGGAATATTAATCACCATTTTATTACATTTGGCTGGAGAAGTTGAAATTCATTATTGTAATTCTTAACTACACATTATGGAATAACAATGAGATTGAACTAACATACACTTATTAATTAGCATTAATGATAATTAGGAGGAGAGAAAAACAATATACCAGCAATAGATTTTCCCATATGATTCTGAACAGGGTAGCATAGAGCCATCTGAAGTACCTTACTTTGAACACTTTATACAAAATTATCGCTCAGCATTTCAAAAGTAAAAGTCCTTTTACCGTGAAATACAGGTCAGATTGTATTAGACTGGAATCTAATTTAATGTAGCTCCTACTACTCCCTTAATTTCCCAAAGCACTTTACAAAGCAATAACAGGAACGAGCAGTGTGATACACAAGCAAGTAAATCTATAACTTATTTGCAGTGGGCCAGTTCCAGGCTTCTTGTTAGCCTGTGTAGCTCCACTGCATGCACTGGGTGGTGTGAGGCTGATTTACACTAGCTAGGATTTGGTCCAGAGCCAGAGGTGTGTACATAAAATGGCAAAGCATATGAAATATTATTTAAAAAGAAAAATGAAAGGTTAGCCAGGAGATCCCATTTATTCCTACTGCTTTTTAGAGCCTCTTGATCCAACACCCACAGAATTTAATAAGAAGTTTTGGCTCAGATACCACATGAGCAATAAGATCCTACATTTTTCTCTAAAGGGCACTAGCAAAGGGACAAATGAGATTTCATTAAATGTCCCATCCACTACACGCCACTTTTATAAGTGAAGGTGTATTGCAGGTACAGAAGAGCATGTGGAAGAACATGTATCATTATGTGCTCAGAGGAGAAAGATGGAAATACAGTATTGTTTCTAAAACTGTTTGCCCACTTAATAAATCACTGGCTTTTTGCACTGTAAGTGAGAGGCAAAATTGAGGGCAAGAAGTTGATCGTCTCTCCAAGTACTTGTCTGAAGTACTCACGGAAGTATCTGTAGTCTCACTGTCTTTGCAGACCCTCACTGACAGAGATCAAGAGTTGAATGAGGAGTTGTTCCTTGACACTGCAATTTTTTTTTGCCTCTGTTTTCTAACCATCTTTTCCCACTGAGGGCAGCAGCTGCATGTCTATATGTCAGATGCCATTGGCATATACAATCCCAGGGGTCCAGCTTTAAAGAACCTCTTGTCTTTTGTCACTGAATGAAAGGCTCATGGATGACAACACTGTGTTCTAATATTAATACAAATCCAGTGGCCACTGCAGATAAATTGGAGTTTCCAAATTGCTTGTACATTCTTTTCCCATTAGAAATATTAGTTCTGTTTACATGGCAGCTTCTGAAAATCCTGCCCTTGACCTCTGTTGCTGTTGGTATCTGAATCAAATGCCTTCTGTTTATCGTTTGCACATTTTATTTCTTGACTGGACAGCATGACCATAAATATACTACAGAAAGAAAAAGTGAGTCATTTAGGGATTTTGCATAAAATTTGCTTTGTTACAGACTTCTTCGGTATTATGTGTACGTAACAATTTCCCTTTAGCTGTACTTCAGTTTGAACTTTCTGGTTTGAAAAATAGGAATATTATTTAATTGTACACTATATATGTTGCTTATTTATGTTGAAATATCTTGGAAAGGGGAATTGTTTTTTCTGGTGCTTTTTCCCTAATAGTGTCACAGTCATTCATCTTCTACACTAAAGCATTGATTTAAAAACATTTTTCTTTTTTAGCAAAACTGATCCTTTTGTCAGACTCTTCCCTTTCATTCATGCAAAATCTGTGTTTGAAAATACTGACTTTTGAGTGGGCTTAATTTTTTTAAGCAGTTTTCAGGCTGTTAATTCTTTAATATTAAAAAATAAAAAAAAGACACTGTGTTTGAGCTACATTGGCCATTGTTTTGGTGCTGATGGCTGCTACTGTCATGCAAGGAGCAATTCAAAACTGATAAGGAGAGCAACAAAAAGTTCTTTTGGTTCTCCAGAATTCATAGAATGATGAAAAATAAAAAAGCAAAATTTAATGGCTTTGGCAACTTTTATTAGGATTTGAACAGTGTGACTTTGACAGATATCTCATAAAAATATGGTCGGTCCTCTGGACTGCGTAAAATGAGATGTTTGAGGCTGGCTCAAGTCAATGTCAAGACATTGCTGAAAATCCTCACCATGAGGGCTGGGTGTGGATGTGGCATAGGAATAAGCTGCTCACTGGCAGACATTTTCTCCACTGCATGGGTTCATGCACATTTATGGAGTCAGGTGAGAGTTTCCGTATTTTCTTTCTCTTGGTAGATATAACATATAGATGGCATGGACGTGCCTTCAGCACTGACCACTGTGTTCTCAAGCAATAAAAGTGAAGCTGATTTATGTTTGCATTCAGGAATGACCCCAAGTTATGGTACAATTGCCAGAAGAGGGCTTAGTTTCACATATGTATAATAGAGATATCACATGTGCTGTTGTCTTGTCTCGTATTGCAGTCAACTGTTTAATGATACTGTCTCCAGCTTTCCAAGTGAGTTCTATTAACACCTATCTCTAGCAACTTGGAAAAGGTGACTGACTCCTCCAGCATTTCAGCTGGAGGTTTTGGAAGTACTGACTATTTCAGCCTCTCCTTTATCAAAAGGTCTACACTTGCAGACAAAAATATGCAGCACTAGATCTACAGTACTGTTAGCTTTCCAGGGAAATGGGAAGGGAAGTAATCTCCTGTGGGAATTCTTCATGAACAGGCAACAGCAGCACATCAGCTATTTTAGCTACTTCTTCGCAGATGGTTTGACAATCTGTTACAAGTTATACCAACATGCAGTCTTCCCTCTGCTTTTCTTCAAGTGATGATATCTTTGGGTATCTAGCTCCAAAAAATATTCCCTTTCGATCCTAATGACACTCACTGCGTGATGAGCTTTCTACAGCTACCCAATGATCAGCAGGATGACTCCAGATCCTATTATAATCTGCCAGGTAGAAATAGATAAATCTATTAGCCCAGGCTGGGCTTGTTTCATCATTGTGACAGCTTCCCATGAGTCTGCATTTATCAGATTCCCTCAAAACTGCTAGCCTCCACATCATCTGACAGCTAAATTTCCATGACCAGACTCTAGGTTAACACGTATTTAATCTTTATTTAATTACTCATTAATAATCCAGGTCCTGATCCATTCCCTCCCCCCCTTTTTTTTTTTATTTTAAATTGATTACTGGATGTTTACTGGGAGACCAGACTGATGGCTAAATTTGCTGCCGTGGATGTTTTGGCATGAACTTCCTGGCAATTTGTTAATCAAAATAAAATAAACACCTAAATGTCTTTTGCTTCTTATTAAGACATTGGGCACATCCAGTTAAGTATAGCAACAGGTTTCTGTCTAACAGAGGTGTTGGAAAGATTACTGTGCTATTGTACATGCTGCCGCAGCCACTCTGGAAATCACATCAAATACACATGTAAGCACTCTCTCTTCAGATCCTGCCTTGTGAATTATCGATCCTAAAAATATGTTTCATTATCTTTTCAGGTGTACTGGTGTAAATCGGGAGTAAAAATAGACCAAGGGAAAAATAAGTAGAAGGAAGGAAGACTCAGGCAGTTTTGATATACCATAACTGTCATATTTCTGAGCTATCCCCACTTTTTCTGCAAAGAGTATTACTGGAAGGTGAGAATTTCTGTTGTATTAGATTTAAACTGACTCTGGTTCTGATTTTCTAATTTTCAAAGTTCTTTGTCACAATGTATGTCGAAGGGAGAAAACCTGAGAACATTGGAAGCTGAGGTAAAGCAGGCTGAAAAGGGCATAACCTTTTCCATCCCAGTGTAATTTGTTGAACAACCAAATCACATTAAGCCTGTATTTGCCTTTCTAGATACCGGATCTGCTCAAGTTGACTGCATTATAGTATAACTATCTATCAGCTTCCTGCATGGCATCCATGTTGAGCTTTCCTATCACCCAGCACTAGCAGACTCTCTTGTGAACTTGCACTGAGGTATGTAGCAGCTTTAACCCTGGTAGGGTCAATTCTTTACTAAGTATTTTAGTTCTTCAGCGTGTGCTCTGTCTCACTCAAGTCAGTCATGTGCCACTTTCTACCTCCTTTTCTACTATTCAAGTCACTGAAGTTCATTTTCCATCTTCAGATCGCTTTCTTGAAGAATTATAAAAGCTAAAGTGAAATCAGTTCTTTTAGTTCTTTACAGATGGAAAAATGGGAGATGTCCAAGCTGATAACCAGAGCATTGCTGTGGCTCTTCACTAGAAGCATGTGTTTAGTAGAGATAGGTGTTCCTGTGCAAGCTCTAATCCCACAGGCAACAATAGTCACAGTGGCTTCAGTTACAGCTAAGTATCCATGGTCTTGTCTCAGCTTTGCAGCTTTCTGTGGCTGCAAATCTATCAATAATGACATAAGACCATTGCACCAGGCCAGCTTGAAAGTATATCAAGGCAAGATATCTTACCTCCTACCGTAAAAAGCAGTGGACATCTAAGACGGAGTGATATTTCCAAGGTATGTTCTCTGAACCTCCTGTGAACTGGAGCTTAAATCTCGAGACACATATAGTGCATGCATGGAGAGAAATCTCAGTGGTTTTTTCTTCCAGTATGTTTTGCAATTACTCCTTGAACTCACATATACTTTTAACATCTCCAGCATCCTGTGGTAATGAGCTCCACAATTTTAATTGCATTTTGTGTGAAGGTTTTTTATTCTTATGCTTTCTAAAATCTGTCATCTGTTCATTTCATTTAATTCCCCTTAATCCTTGCATTAGAAGAAAAATGAATAATTGTCCTCTGTGTACTTTTCCATTGCTCCATTGATTTTTATAGACCTCTATCATGTCTTTCTCACTTACCGAAATTCAAAAGTCTTAAATCTGCTTAGCCCTTCCTCATATAGGAGAACTGTTCCTTACCCTGCTAAGATCATGTTGTGGTTTAACCCGGCAGGCAGCTAAACACCACACAGCCATTTGCTCATTCCCCCCTCCCCCATAGTAGAATGGGGGAGAGAATCGGGGGGGGGGAAGTAAAATTCATGTGTTGAGATAAAGACAGTTTAATAGGACATAAAAGGAAGGGGAAATAATAATAATAAAAGAATATACAAAACAAGTGACGTACAATGAAATTGCTCACCACCCGCTGACTGATGGGCTCCCCAGCCAGCCCCCAAGCAGCGGCCCCCCCAGCCAGCTTTCCCCAGTTTATGTACTGAGCATGATGTCACATGGTATGGAATACCCCTTTGGCCGGTTTGGGTCAGCTGTCCTGGCTGTGCCCCCTCCCAGCTTCTCGCTGGCAGGGCATGAGAAAGTGTAAGCACTGCTCAGCAGCAACTGAAACATCGGTGTGTTATCAACACTATTCTCATCCTAAATCCAAAACACAGCACTACTAGGAAGAAAATTAAGTCTATCCCAGCCAAAACCAGGACAGATTACTCTCTTAGCTAGCTATGTAAATAGAGATTGCAGTATGTCTAAACCATTGACAGATTTTTTTTTTATGCTGGCTTTAATGTTAGAAAAGAGGTAACAGCTCCATGCTAAATATTTGTCTTCAAGGATTCTTTAGTAGTCAGTGTCTGTTAAGTTTTCTGCACAGTGAGGGGAAGAAGTAGGGCTCCCAATCTCCAACTGTTGCATAAATATATTCTTCAGCCCCAGGATCCTGAATTGATTGAAGGCACAGCTTAGTGCTTGTTGCTTTCTATATTTATGCATAGATCTCATCAGCTATCACAGTCCTCGGGCAGGAGACTTCCATGGAAAACAGAGGATGTGAAGAAGCATTGTGGCTAATTAGCTTAATGACAAGAACACCAATTTCTTCACTATTAAAGCCACTGTTTCTTCATAACAGTAGAGGCAACTGCCTCATGAACAGCAAAACCTGATCCATGGTTTCTGGCATTTGTAGTCAACCTATGGCCCCTGCCTGTTTCTGTTCAACGTACCAGTTCTTCTGCGTCTGGCTCCCATCTCACAGCTTTCATCTCTGGCAGCAAGGACCCATCCTTCCTGCCACTCTCACAGGGCAGCAGATTCTTCGGCTGTGCTCTGTCTTCTCAGGGGAGTTTAATGAGATCAAGTTCATCCTCTGCATAGGCCTCCAGAAATTAATCATGTCCATTTTAAGCCACAGTGTCTTTAAATGAGATCCAAACATACCTTCTAAAATGCAAGCTTTGCTTTTTCAGAGTATTTTTACTCTGTCCAAAGGACAGTGTGATACTAACACATGAGAGCATTCCTCACAGTTATAGTCCACCATAAACATGGGAAAAAAATTGCAGCTTTTGAACCCAAACTCACAGGCCTATGTGAGAATCCATCTACTAGGAGAAACAGGTTTGTATCAGCTTTCTAGGTGAGCCACTACCCAGCAAAACTGTTATAAATCTTCATTCAAATTCCACCTCGGGAAGGCCCTGTGACAAAGCAAACATGACACCAAAGCCGTGTCTCTACATGAAGATGCAGAACAATCTTCTTCTGCATGGAGCTTCTGGGCTGGGCATCCCCTCAGCAGCATTGCTCCAATGGGCAGGAGTTTGTCCCCAGCTGTCACATATTTCCAAATGTTGGACACAGAACGGCATTCAACAGTTAAAGCACAGGGGCGCTCTCTGATTTGTGTTTTTCTAGGAAACTGCCAGTGATCTGCACTTCATGTGTTTGGCATCTAATGACTTCCTGGAGCAGAAAGAGGCAGGGATGGGTTTATGAGCAGTGTGGCGGGGAAAGGGCATGTGCAGTAAGTCACACAGACTGTAACATATGATAGCTTGCACATAGATAAACAGACTGATAAAAAAGCAAAAGTTAGCTTTCTCTATTGATCTGAGTGGGAGGAGAGTCTCCAATGTCTTCACAGGCCACTTTTTTTTCCCTTTTACTTTGAGGGATTGAGTGCTCTTCAAAATGAAAGACAGCTAAAAAGAAAAAAAAAACCACCACAAACACAGAACTAGACATAGATTTTAAAAAAAGAAAAAAGAGGAAAAATTTATATCAGCCTAGCAATGGAGACAGTACTGTGGCTGTGCCTTTGAGATATGCTGTCCATATTTGATCACCCTGGCTTGAACTTCTACTCCTGGCTCCCCAGGTGTCCACCAGGACACTTCAGTGTTGATCTGAAGCACCAAAGAAGGCTGCAGGCCTGGGCCTCCCTTCTGTGGATCACACTTCTAGTGAGAAGAACGCTTAGTGATTAAAGTTCCTGCACTCATTTTCACTTGTGACTTGAGTTGGAATATTCAATTTAAATCTCAAAAACTGGCAGTTAAAAGCTGCCAGCCTAGTTGATTCAGTAGTCAGAATAGTTTTCCTTTCATCTCCAAGCAAGGGTTCAGATTGATTTTTATTTTTAAATCCAGATCACTGTATCTACCCTGTTATGAATTACAAAGAACTTCCCTGGCTGGTTCCAATCCATTCTGATCTGTCAGTCTTTGGCAGAGACTACAACTATAGGCACTTGAAATTAGATTAATTTCTGCTAAGGCAAAAAGAAATCGCTGTTTTATTGTTAGCATCTATTTCAGAACTTGGTTTTCTGAGCACCACTGGGATGTGGAATTATCACTTCAAACCCTGTGGGCCAACCTTTGGCATCAGTGCCACAAATTTGCTCCACCTCAAGTCACATCTGATTAACAACAGGATTAGATCAATCCATTTGGCACTGTGGTTAATTCATGTCAATGTTTCACCAGCATTATCATGTACTGACTGTGGCAAGGGAAGCAGTGCAGCTGCCCGGTATCTCGGTGGTTGTCAGGATGCTGTTGGCGTGGGTAGGGTTTTATTGTGGTACCCAGACCCTTTGCCTGAAAGCATTCATTGCCAGTCATCGCTGCCTTCTCCAATACTCCTATAGCTTACATGGGATGTGACCCTGAAAGTCTTTGCAAACCATGGAAATCAAAAGGCAATGGGATGTATAGCTCTGCCCTGGATACCTAGATCATATGTTTTGTATTCCTTCTTATGCTGTCTGGTTAAATCTCTCGGTTTTAAATCTGTGACTGCTCAATCAAGGGAACAAAGGAGAAAATGCTGACTGCATTGTAAAGCTCTCTGAGCTGGGAGGCTCATAGATCAGCTTTATTTGAGCAGTAACAGTTTTTGGAAAAGCTACTGGCAATATGTCCCTGGGTTAGATGTGTGTTGAATGTGTAATTTGCTTTCTACCTGTTTCAAAATGATGCAGATAGAATAACAACCCAAGACTGTTAATAAGCCCTTCCTCCTGTGAGGGCACGTTGTTCTCTTCTTCCTCGTGCTGGAGAGTAGCTTGCTTACACTAGTGGTCCTTTCAGTTTCAAGAGGATTTGTGGGACTGGAAGGCACAAGTAAGTAGTGTAACACAAACTAGCATAGAGACAGCGAAGGTTATGTACCTGGTCAGAGGCCAAATTAATTACCTTCATATTTTACATTTCACTAGCTTTTCTGCTCACCTTCAGGTTAAGCTGGCATGGCTTGTGAGAGAATAAAATAAAAATAAAAGCAGAAAATAAAACTACAGCATGAAGTTATCAGCAAACTCAATTTGCCCCTGTAGGAGATTCCCACACCTGAGACAGCCATCAGAAGGAAAATCAATATCTGAGTCTATTTTTTTCATATGACTGGATCTGTGGCATACAGGGAGGAAAGCTGAGAAGAAAGGTGGCAAGCAAAACTAAATTATTTCTGGATGAAAACTAGTTTTCTGTGAACAAATGAAAATATTCCTTTTAGCACACTCTCTGGAAATCCTGCTTATTTGGGTTAAGATCCTGTTGTAAATTGGGGCTTCAGTGAAGTTTAAGATGGTGTTGTGGTTTAATCCCAGCCAGCAACTAAACACCACCCCACCGCTTGCTCACTCCCCCCTGCTGGGATGGGGGAGAGAATCGGAAGGGTAAAAGTGAGAGAACTCGTGGGTTGAGATAAAGACAGTTTAATAGGGAAAGCAGAAGCCACGCACGCAAGCAAAGCAAAACAAGGAATTCATTCACTGCTTCCCATGGGCAGGCAGGTGTTCAGCCATCCCCGGGAAAGCAGGGCTCCATCATGCGTAACGGTGATTCGGGAAGACAAACGCCATCGCTCCGAACGTCCCCCCTTCTTCCCCCAGCTTTATATGTTGAGCATGATGTCATACAGTGTGGAATATCCCTTGGGTCAGCTGGGGCCAGCTGTCCCGGCTGTGTCCCCTCCCAACTTCTTGTGCACCCCCAGCCTGCTCGCAGGTGGGGTGGTGTGAGGAGCAGAAAAGGCCTTGACCCTGTGTCAGCACTGCTCAGCAGTAACAAAAACATCCCTGTGTTATCAACACTGTTTCCAGCACAAATCCAAAACATAGCCTGATACTAGCTACTATGAAGAAAATTAACTCTATCCCAGCCAAAACCAGCACAGATAATAGAAGGTTAAGAAACATTGGACCAGTATGCATAACCTAGAAATAAATAGTTCTGTCTGTATGAGATTTTGCCTCTATTAAAATTAAATACCAAAGTAGGAAGTAGATTTCACATAGTGGAAGAAAATTTTAGGAAATTTTGAGTTGGGTCTGTTTGTTTCACTCTTAGTAGACAATTCATATCCATAAACATTGATATGCAGAGTCACATTCATGTTCTTTCTGTGTTCTAGGATGTGGAAGAACATTTATGGCTCACAGAGAACAGAAGAAAACTCTGGTGTGTCTCACATGGTTCTTGTTCTGCATGGGACATTTGTGATATATGAGCTAATTGGTTTGCAGCAAAAAGTTTTTACAAATATGTTATTACTTGCTGAATTTCACTGCTGCATTCAGGTAGTCTGTTTAATAATAAATATTTACTGAACAGTGAACTATATTCAGAGTGAGTTCAAAATTATTTAACTGCATTGAAATTTGAATGAGATGAACATGCTAAGTTTTGGTCCAGTCTTGGATCTATTAAAGAGCTCTTTCGTTAAGCACAGCAGAAGACAATTTGCATTAGTGAAATGCAAAATAAAGAAATTAATCAAGGAACATATTTTCTGAATAATAGTCTACCAGCTCAGCTTATGATGGATTTGTTGTTGACAATAATGTAAAATTAGCATGCACAACAATTCCATCTCCCTGTAACAGATCCATGAAGGGTTTGAACAGGAGCAGCTGGCATGGAAGAATCTGTAGCAGATCAGAAGGATACAATTACTGGGAAGCTGTTTGAGAAGAGATGGACTTCAAAGATGCACATCAATCAGGGAACACTGGAGATTAATACAGTGTCTTGGGAAAAGCCTGAGTGAATCTTAGACAACATCGTGCTATAAAGATGGATTATAATTTTAGGGCTTTATATCTCCATGAGTGTTATTTCTGTAATATTGATAAAATACAGTGAAAAGTTGAAATTAAAATGGTTCCTTTAGATACACTATTATCAAAAGGTCCCTGCTTCCCTTTTTTTGACCATGAGAACCCTACTTCTCTCTCCAGATATCAGGCCTTGTAAATCTCTCTTCTTATTAGACAAAAGTGCCATACTGAAAATAAATAAGTAAACACATATCTGCCACCTGGAGGTTCAAATACTCTCTAATTATCATTCCTTTTAAGCTGCTGACACCAATCCATAATTTACCTGCCGACACCTATGGATCAAATTCTTATCTAAGGTATTTTGGCTTATTTTGATCAGCGACACAGCAGCTCATGTTCTGTACTCTGCTCTCAGTGATGAACATTTAGGAGAGAGAAAAAAGGAAAAAATATTTGATAATAAATTTCCGAAGAGAGCCCAGTGTGTGACTGCACGTCCAGTGAAAGGCCAGTAGAAGGATCAGAGTGCAATCAGGTTGCAGCACAGGGATTGAAATTTTCCAGGGACTTCTTGAAGCTTTGTGCTCTATTTTCCATGGTGTCACTGTGCACTGGCCACCTCTACTTTAAGCAGGATCACTACCACTACCATGATTGTTGATTTCAAATATTAGTTATTTATACTGCAGATAAGCACCAAAAGTACCGATGCTGGGTACCATTGCCAGGTCATACATGTACCAGTGGTGATCAGCCATGGGGAAATGTGTGTCCACCTTTAGCTGTATGAAAGTCCAACGCCTAAGTGGCCTCACCCAAACCAAGTGCAAGTGTCACCCTTTGCCACAGCTATTCATGTGGTCAGTGGCACAAGGGAGGTGGTTACAGTGACAGCTTAGTACCTAAGACAGGTGAGTTGCAAGCCCTCAGGAAGCGTGACAGCAGGCAATTACCTTAGACCAGACATTTAACTTTTTGACGGGTGAGATTAACCCCATTTTAGGTATGCAAGGGCTGGCACGCAGCCCAAGAAAACTGTTCCTGAGCATTTTCATCCAAGCGAGGGGAGAAATAACATCCTCAAATCTTAGAGCAAAAAGGATTGTTGTTGGAAAGCAATGCTAACAACTGCTGTAATATTTTTCTAGTGAAATTACTCCCTACAAGGCACTCTAGTAAAGCTCTATTCACAACCTGTATTTTTCTCGCATCTTTTCAACAGGATTGAGCAGAAGTTGAGTGGTGCCCTCTCCAGCAGTTTGGCTGGCATCCTTGACATGTAAATAATTTCATCAGTAAATCACGGGATCTTGTGATTTCTTTAAAATCCATAGCACTATGACCATATGAAGCATGGAGAGTTAAGGAGACTGTTAATAAGGAAGAATCTGTAATGAGACAGGGAAGAGGGACTCAGCGGTCTGCAAGAAGATCAAATAGTCAAAGCTGCTCATTGGCTTTTGGTGTACCTCCTTGGCTTAGTGTCTCATCATCTTAATGTAGATTAGATCCATTAAAGCCACAGGAACCTAAGGGGAAAACAGCAGCAGTTCCTCACAATCCAAAGATAAGCAACAAAATATAACACAGCACAAGAAGGGTTGCCAGTTATACTTAGAAATATCTGGTTTTTACCTTACAGTGAAAGTAGATTTTTTTTTTCTTTCTTTCTTTTTGCTTTCCTGCTATATTTACCTCATAACAGGAGAGGTAGTGGATGTGATAGGGGTAAATGAAGCCAGTAATTCTAGGGACAGGAAAAAACCTCACATAGATCAGTCATATATTCCAAAGCAGCAAAGAATGGGCTACAGCGAGATAAAGATACAACAGAAGATTAAAACCTCAAAAGTTATAAATAGGATGCAAGCATCCAGTTTAAATAAAGATAAAAAGATCTGGAGTCAAATTATATGTGTTGGTGGGAATGTCTACGCTTTAAGTCTTTTTGATCTAAACTATTGCAAAATAAATATAATTCAGAATTCTAGAAAATATAAAATAGCCTTCGTACTTTTTCTTACCAAACTTCTTAGACTGACTCTCTCAGGACATCTGGTTCGTAGACTTACAAGCACTAATGTTAAAGCAAGACAAAGTAAGCCTATAGCATATGATGTGCCGTTTAACTGGTGATACATAGATGTCCAATTAAACATCACTCATATCATTACTTCTTCTGATGAACCTGAATTTCCTTCAGCTTTTGTATGTATGTAATGTGTGTTTCAGATGATGATGTATTTTTCACATGATACAAGTTGAAGACTGCAGTAAGGTGGCTTTCTTAGTCTGATCTAACCGAAATCATCTGACTGGAAGATCAAAGCATAGGCTGCAAAACATTACTTGCTCAACTTGTTACCTAGAGGCCTAAAAAAAGGTCAGAGACAATTCAACTACATACAGAGAAGGCATATTTCCCAGGCAGCAGCAGCAGCAGCAGCAGCAAGACTTTTCTTGCTCCTGCTAATTACATCAGATACACAGAGGCTGCAGGTGTGGGGCGACTCTGTCCTCTCATCTCTCTTGGTAAAATGGCTCCCTTTTAAACCTGCAGTTTCATGGTATGAATGTTTCGCATCCTTCTAATGCAGCGCCTGCTGCCCTCCTCCATGCTTTCCACCGTGCAGCAGCTCCATGCATGGGCTTATTGATGATTTGATACAGCAGCACAAAACTTGCTTCAATGGAGGCTCGTAAGTAGCTCCTCTGGGAGCTGGTCAGAGCTTTAAGGACCAGTTCAGCAGCACATTAAACCCATTTTAGTACAGAAAAGTGCCTAACAAACAGGTATTTAACGCTAACTGCAGTGAGATTTTACCCAGTGCTAAAGGTAAGCAACCGCTGAATTGCTATTCTGAAAAAAGAGGCTTCTCCCAGGGATCTGGCATAAAGTTAATTTTCTTTGTGGATTCTTGTTTTGAATTTCCTATTTTTATGCTAGGGATAAAATTAGTTGCAAGATATATATGTATATATAATTTTACCATGTTACCAGGTGAGGTTTTTTTGCTTTTCTGTGTCTTTGGAAAGTCAATTAAATAATAAAATACATTCAAAAGTAAAAGTGACCCTCTGTTAGCCAGGCATTCTTCTAA
Source organism: Pygoscelis adeliae (assembly GCF_000699105.1). Lineage (NCBI taxonomy): Eukaryota > Metazoa > Chordata > Aves > Sphenisciformes > Spheniscidae > Pygoscelis > Pygoscelis adeliae. The sequence goes on along the minus strand of NW_008824187.1, from coordinate 2,163,432 downwards.
TAAAAACTAAATAATCTCCTGCTGAGTATCACACCAATACACCTTGCTTTCTCTAGGAAAATTTACATTAATATAGATAATTCAATCTTGACTTGATGTAAAAAAAGAAATAATATTTTTAACTACTGATAAATATCTTTTTCAAATTATATTTGGTAGGGAAGAAGAAGATGTAGTTATAAACTGTTTTATCCCAAACGAAAAATAGATGAGGCTGCACTGAATTTTGAAATACTAAAATCTGCATTAAGAAATGCAGAATATTGAAACCATAGTAAAACATGGATTTTAAGTGCAAATACCAGCCATTTCAATGCAGATATATTCATATTTAATGTCCAATCGATGTTAATCTTGTCTAAAATTGGATATTCTGAGATTACACAGGCATTCTGAGGTTTTTTTTCTCTTTCTAAGGACATTGAAGATTCAGCTGTAACAAAGACTCATCTGACACGCAACAAAATACTTGAATGCCTTACTCTTCATTACATAGCCCCTTCTCTAAACCAGTTGTTCTTTCTGTTATAAAGCTTCCCAAAATAGAGCTCCAAATTACGCAAACCACATTCAGAGAGGAGTTAGTGTTATATATCACCAGTGTCGCTACTTATGTTCAGATACAGCGCTAGTATATCTAGTCTTAAGAAGAATAAACATCATGAAATTTAGATAAATGTTGAGTGTAATTTTAAAACAGATGGGTTGTGGTTCTTGAAATTCAAAGTACACACAGCATATGTGCAGAGCTTTCCAGATGTAAAACACCTGAATCTCACCTGTTGTGGGATTCTTGGGACCTCACTGAGGTCCTTCCTTCTCTTTTACCCCACAGAAAAAGTGTGCAGTAACAGTTACACAAACATAATACATACTTGACGAGGCAGAATAAAATATGTAGCAGCTCAGGGAAATTCTGGTTCTCTGTTTACTGATATTAGCCTTTTGTCAGAAAACTGTGACTTCCACTTCAGAAATTCAGCTAAATACAGCATTGTAGAAAAGGTGAAAAATCTCAGTTTTGAAAACAGGTGCCCATGGAGGTTTTTTAAAGACTGTTCAATAAATGATATAGCTCTAAAACATAAAAATAGCATTATTTTATGTAAAGAATTTACTAGCAATATGGCAACAGAAGTTCTACAGGGACTAGGGGCAGGGGGGAGAGATGAAATTTGTACTGAATGATGGGTAACTGCGTACTTTTAATGCTTCCTAACAGCTAGCTTCTGTGGCTGTGCAGCTCTCAAGTTATAAGTTCAAAGATTGATTAATAATCCACTCAGATGCACCATAAAGTTTTGGAGTTTTTCCCTTGGTAGATGTCTGGATAATTTGGAAAAAAAAGTAGGCAATTTACAAACAAGAGCAAGGAAACCTGAATAGCTGTTATGATTTAAAACCAAGCATTTACTGATAAAAGCTGCCTACTCGCTTTCGAGTACTTTGATCACAGAGGATTGAGGGGGTTGACTGTAGTATGCCCCACCTTATTGAAGACTTCCCTAAACTGGGGCATGACAGTCCTGTGAGCCATTAAGTGTTTCGTGGCATGACATGTAATTTCAGAATGTGTTAGTCTAGTAAATGATGCATTTTCATATTCAAGGGTTCTTCTGAAAGATTTAAACAACAACAACAAAAAAAAAACACATAAAAGAGGGACAAATCCTCAGCTGGAGTAAAAGGGTGTAGTTCCACTGACTCATTAGAGCTATGCCAATTCAGGCCAAACAAAACAGCTGAAAAGCTTAAGGAAAGTATTTTGAGGAAGGTATATCCTATCCAAGTTTAACCCTGATAAAGAAGCTGAGTTCTTTGTGGAAATAGCCAGGAAAGGACACAGAACTGAAATATTTTCCAGGTGTCAATGAAGAAATGAAACAGATCTGTGTGTCTGAGTGTAAGACATGACTCTGTCCTGAAGGCCAGCATCTGGACATTGGTCATAATCTTTCTTCTGCATCCCCTTGTTCACTGGGACTCTTACGCGAGAAGTCTAATTTTACGTGCACCCTTGATATTTTCTCCCTCAGCAATAATTTGACATTTTCCACATCTTATTACTTATGAAACCTGACATCATGTCAGTCTTCTAGCATGAACTTTCAGCCACTTCAGTTTTCTTCCTACTTAATTACAGCCGTGATTGAAGGAAAATTGTCAGCTGCTCTTGTCCAGCTAGCCCACTTATGGGTAAATGATGACATATCCAGATCCAAATCATGTTTCTAAATTTATTAGCATATTAATACAAGGCTACAAACGAATGTGTATATATTTTCATACATATTTGAACGTGCATGCATGTATACACATGTATGTAAACATTTTGCAGCATTTGCATCTTTGACAGTAAAAAAGTGTTAAATCGACATATTTTGCAAGGGACGTTCAGTGTTAAATCAATATTTTAAATGGCTCTATTTGTAGAGTGCATGCACTGTTCTGACTATTTTCTTTTCACTTTTGTTAAGGTAAACACTTCCAAAGCTATATACATCAGCCCTTTACAAAATACAACTAGTTTTCAGCTCAAACAGCTTACCTGTGGCTTTGTTACCCCCTTGCAGGTGAGGATTTACCCAATAGAAAATTATGCCCTAAATAGAGGTGAAAGCAGTGGGAAATCAAAATTAATTTCTGAGCAAGTAGTAATTTCTAACAGACCTTTTAACTATTGTACTTTGCTACAGCATTATCAGAAAGACAAAAAAACCCCATTGCAGCTGAGTGGTCTCTAGAATTCCAGTCTTTGCACCTGCAGCTATTGGTACTGCTTTTGGCTATTTGGGAAGAATTAGACATGATTTGTATCTTGTTTTTACGAAAAGCAAAACTTCATGTAAACTCTGTCTGTCTCATAATAAGGCTGTGCTGAGAAAAATATACATAGTGAAAAGTCATACTGCTGCTCTGTAGAAAAGGCCAAGGAAATCTTCAGGAGCTTCCCATGGATAAACGTCTGTGACCAGAGATAGACAGACAGAGGTCGTGCTAGAGGACCAGAGTCTTGCCCCGCTCAAGGCAGGGATAGCAAACTCCTGTTCTGACCCTGCCACTCCGGAGGTGGCCGAGTCCTGGGTGAGATCCCAGAGGCTTTGGGACACCTTGACAGAGCCCTGAGGGTGGCTGGAGAAGCAGCAGTTGTGTCAGTCCTGCGCTGTGTCCCTTTCCCT
>NW_008824187.1:2145361-2160224 GCF_000699105.1 Pygoscelis adeliae | reverse complement strand
AGGTGTGAGCCCTCCCAGCAGATCGAGGGTAGCACATAACACTGCATGTAGCTTATTCTCCTGTTTTACTCTCACAGAAAAGCCAAACCATGGTGAATTTACTTCTCAGAATAGATATTTTATTCTGCTGATTGGGGATTTTTAAAAAGTTAATCCATGCTCCAAATTCAGGCAGTGACACATCCCCACTAGCCACAGAAGCGAAACAACAAATGCTGCTCAAGCGTTTTGGGATGGGAAGCTGGCGAGGGAGTCTCAAACTTCAGGGACAGGCTGGTTCTCTGGCATGGCTGCGCTCTTACCCATCTGCTGAAGTGGCAGTGTGCCTGCTTAAAAATTGCTCGGTGCTACAAAAGTGGATTGTGTGCTGTAGGTGAAAATGGCAACTTAAACATTCATATTTGTCTCGTAAAAAAACAAGCGTTTCTCAGGAATTTTCAGTTGAGTTCCTTTACATGTATGTATGCGTAGGTGTGTGTGTGTATATATATTTATATGTTGTGCATATATATATGTGTGCATGTGTACACACAGATATATTTGCCTCTTGTTTCTTTCAAATGTAGATTATTTCCAACATTTATCTTCTACTCGAATTGCAATCCTTAAAATTGTAGATCCTTGTTTCTCTGCCCTTCATTTGTGACCGTCAGTGCAGTGAGCAAGGACTGTTACCCACACTTCGAGTCCTGTTTGTTGCACTGGAGGCCAGCAGCTCCCTTCCGCAGTTAGCTGGGTTCCTGCCTTAGCCTGGAAAGACACACTCTCCCTGTCATAGAATAGAATCATAGAATCATTAAGGTTGGAAGAGACCTCCAAGGTCATCGAGTCCAACCGTCAACCCAACACCACCATGCCCACTAAACCATGTCCCTAAGCGCCTCATCTACACGTCTTTTAAATACCTCCAGGGATGGTGACTCAACCACTTCCCTGGGCAGCCTGTTCCAATGTTTAACCACTCTTTCAGGAAAGAAATTTTTCCTCACGTCCAATCTAAACCTCCCCTGGCGCAACTTGAGGCCACTGTCCTGTCCTTCCCTCTTGCTCCTGACTGACTGCTGAAGCTACACCAGGATGGGGAACGTAACATCAAAAAGTAACTTTTGCGAGGTGCCAAGACAATGGGCATGGCAGAAATGTATAAATTACTGTTGCTACAGTGTGAAAAAAACTTCTTTGAAGCTGTTGAGCTCCAGAGTCCAACTTCCATATGGAAACAATAATTTAGAAGTTTGGGGTTTTAATGTTGAGTCTTCTGTACGATAGAAAATTTTCTGATTTCCCCTGGTGACTGAACAGAAGAGGCTTAGACTGACTTTTGCCCTTACGACCATCACTCACTTTTCATCTAAAAATGTCAACTGAGTTTCAGAGTGAAGTCTGAATTAATCTGGTCAAATTAACCTTCTCAATAGTCTTAAAGCAAGAGCTGACCTTTGCTGAGGTATAACTTACATCAAATGCTTTAAGGAAATCTTCAGAATCTTAAGATTGTTCTGCAAGTGAATTGCTGTCTTCACATTAGGAACACTATTTAATATATGCAGAACTTGCATTTTGTCAAAATACAATGGAAAAAAACCCAATATATTTCCTTGAATCCTGAAATAGAGCCTTTAAATGGAGCCTCAATTTCCACTGTAACAAAAAATTTCAAACTGTGAACCTGTTTGTCCATCTTATATAATTGATATATTATGCACTAGATTTCAATTTGAAGCATATAGTTTTCACCTCTATCTATGAAAAATTAATCCTGAGTATGATTTGATTTCTTGACTCAGCATTTTTGGAGGAAAGGTAATGCTGAGAGGTATCCCTGCATGTCCCAGAACAGGGAAAGAAGAAAACCCATAAATGACATCCATGTTTTTTCATGACTGAACCCAGTCTATTGCAAGCACACCGCTTGATTGTACTTTATATGGCAAATGAAAATGAGGAAAAATATTGGTGCAAATGGTAACGAAGCTAAATTTAATACAGATGTTTTTGGTTTTAGGTTTGGATTTTTTTTTTAGTCATTATAATACTCAGGGCAGCACTGCTATATGCACCCCAGGTTGCTACCTGTTCAAGGGCAATTTGATGCTTTGTCCTTTTTCGTTTGAAATCTGAGTAAATGTTGACTCTCGATTTACCTTGATCAGTATCTCATGTTATGGGGGGTTTGTAAGGAAAAGGTACCCAAGGTCAGCTGCAAGAATTCAGAATAAATCTTACATGACATGCTTGTTTTAAAGCATAAATTTTAGGATTTGCAGATTCTCTGCTACTCTTAAACGTTGGTCCCACTTTTCTTCCCAGGACTACAAGGGACTGTTTGAAAAAATCTGGGAGCATAGAATGCCAGTGCCCTGCTCTGCTAAGAGCTCCAAAGTAATTGTGACATTTTCCTTATACTGCAGATCTTGAATAGATGGTTATTTCAGCAACTTAGAACAGAGGGGATGATGTTGAAGTTTAATTGCCTCTGTGAAAATCTCAGTTGGAAGTATATGCCATAGAGCAGCAATTATAATGATCTAAGAAAACTAGAAGAATATATTTTCACATATTAATCAAAGAAACTTTACTCCAACTACAAAGCAGCCTTGGGAAGTGGATAGTATAATTGAAGAAAGGATTCTCCCCAGGGGAATAACATAGGTATGGCTAGAACTTGTTGTATCTTTCCATCTTGCTGCTTAGATGGATTACGCGATCAACAAATCTGCATGTCACACGTGCAATGGAAGTATGCCTGTTTCTTCTCTGAGCTGGTGTGGCTTATAGTGAAGACTCAGGATACCAGAAAATCTATAAGGGTTGGCATATGAGAGTGTGTGTGTATGTGTCTATATACGTACAGACAAAAGGAGGCTCCATCTTTTAAAAGCCCCTCTTGTTCTCTTTCAGTGTAAGAAAAACAGATAAGCTTTGGTTTGTCTGTTTTTACCAGTAGCATATGGGGATCGTGGTGGTCAAAGCGGATTTTGTCCATGGTCCAATTCAAAGTGGCGAGGAGGACTTATCGGTACCAGTTTTTAGTATCAATTTGGAATCTAGGTACCACAGAGATGGGTATAAGAATCATAAAGAAATGAGCATCTGTTGAGCTTCCAGTGATGCTAAGCTATCTTATTCCTCTGGCACAGATTTATTTATATGAAACAAAGCACTGAAACAAAATGTTGGCTTAGCCTCAATCTCTTTTTTTATTTTTTTTTAATCCAGTGTCATGAAAACCATTTTGTTTTGTTCCAATTGTAAGTTACAGTTCCATTTTCATTTTTGGAATTGTGGAAAATTGTTTTCTCCTGGTAAATACCAGCCGTTTACAAAGGCTTATGTGAAAACTGAATGGAAATTGTGTGAAAATTCAGGGGCTGTCCTGAATATTGTAAATTTTTCCCGCCACCATCCTGCAGGGAAAGAATATGGAGCTATACTTGCATTTCCAAGTGCTTCTGTGTATGAACTCGAAAGCCCAAGGTGGATTTCAAATACATAGTTTTTGATCAACTTAAAAAATGAAAAGCAGCTGTGATATGAATTTCATATCAAATAAGCCCCCCAAGGTTAAATACCTTGGTTTAAAAGTAGGTTGTTTTGGATCTGCCTATAGCCTAAGGATTTCAACAGAAAGAGTCAAAGGTCTTAATGAAAATTTGATCATCTCCTGAGAGGTCAGGGTTTTGTGTGAGAATTCAGCTATGCCTGTCTGCTTGGGCTGGAACAGCCCTTGCAGCTGCATTTTAGCTCCTAGCCAGAACAAAAATGGAAATGTAACTTAGTTTTTCTGCAGCCTCATTAAAATTGAACTAATTTTTGAGAACGTTATACCGTAGTTCCATACTTCATAATAAACTGTTTATTTTTTCCCATATAAATGAGTGTGAACCATTAAGCTTTCAACAACAGCACCTAAAATAATGAGGAGGAACACATTTTTATAATGAGGATAATTATAATTGCAGAACTTTCCAAGTGATGCAGTAAATTTTCTCTCAGCTGTAAGATTGGACTTTCTCTAAAATAGATGCTTTTAGTTTATCTTTAAGTTATTAGGTTCATTACAGAAGTCACTGTGTGAAGTTTGGTGGCTTAAATTTTCCAGAACAAACTGACTGAGGCTTATCCTATGCTTAAAATCTTTGAGTCTTTGAAAGAATCATTTACCTCATCATTGAAATTCATTGCATTTTTGCCATTTTTGTCACACAAATTTTCCTCTGCTACCTCCCATGGTATTGATAATTAATATACACTAAAAATTCTTTATAATGGTAGAACAGGAATCAAAATTTTCTGCACAGGAGAAAAGCCACTGGTGTCCAGGAAAGGGTAATTCACCCTCACTAGCTGCTATCTTAGTCCAGAAATCCCTGCTGTGTTCTCTATGGGCAGCCACATAAAATGTTAAAACTGGTGTTTCTCTGGGATGTAGTGTAAAAGTGACATATCTGCAATTGGGTCATTACTTGGAATAACATTTTCTTTCCTGCTTTTTTTATGTAGTAGCCATAGGGTTAAAAGTAGTCAATTAGGCAGGGGCTGTTCCGCTCCTTCATGAAGATAAGCAAATGGGAAGACAATTAGAAAGAACATCTTCCTGCTCGTTCCTGCTACACAGGCCGTCACATTCATTTCCTTCTTTAGGGTTCAGGTCATGAAGGGCTGAGAAAGGCTCCAGGTCTTCTTCAGCCTCCTGCTGTCTTTTAAAATACGCAGTAGAGCTCCACAGAATATGTGGGAGGTGCAATGAATTTGTCTGCTTGTATTTATTTCTAAGGACATGTTTGATTTCCCTTTTGAGGTCAGAGCACTTAAATGATCGTATGGCATTTGGTGCTTCCAATTAAGTAGCCTTTCTGTTCCAAAATTCAACATCAAAACCTAATGAATGGCCTTCAGGGTTTAACTGAATTGCCAGAAAAAAAGGAACAAAACTTCTCCATGCACTCCAGAAAGAATTTCTCCTCACTTTTTTTTTTTTCCTCAGTAGCAGACAGATTGATTTGTTCGTATCTCAATTTAACAAAGCAAACAGAATGGACTTCTAGAGAAGGAATATCAGAGTGAGGCAAGGAGGTGATGAAAAACAATAAGTGATGATTCATAAAATGACCTGATTATTTATGTATGGGCTTCCACCCCCCACACCCATCTACCCACCGCAGTTCAAACAGGTTTTTTGTTTGAACCAGTTCATCACATAAAATATGCATCAGAATGCAGGGAAATGTTTATTTAATTAATTGTCATCAGGCTGAGACAAAAAGAAAAAGCCTCTTCTATCAAAATATGCTAAAAATAAAGATGATACCACAACAAAGTGATTGTGTCAAGGATCTGAGCTTTTGCACAGAGCTCTCCTGAATATTGGTGTGCTTTTTCTGTTTGACTTCTTTTACTGTAGTGTTGAACAGTCAAACTACAGCACCAAGGCCTCAGGCAAATGATGTTCATTTTTACCAGACACCCAGCCCAGCACACTGTCATTAGCACCTCTAGATTCAGGGCTTAGCAATTTGGACTGCTAATGCGCTTTTGGGCTGCCAGATCTGGTATGCGCATTAGTCTGAGTATCGTCTCCTTTAATGTCACTTTTAAATGTTTAATAATCTGATTGTGATAAATGGTCTGGATATTTATCTCCTTCCTCACAGAGGAGGATCCCATTAGTGAATTCAATAATTTGAGGAGGGCCAGACTTTCTTGCCAGAGGTTCAGGTCCAATTTAGCACAGGGTCCATTCCTTTCCATACCTCATGCCCCTACCAGAGGTATCATAAGGGTTCATTTTTCCACCATGAAACAGAGGTCGAGCTGCCAAACGTTGGTATAAAAACCATTTCTGCTGAAAGGATCCCCAGCAATCCTGAGGACCTTCAGTACAGCTAAATGTTTGCTTCCCACGACTCTCTGGATGTGCAAGCATTCATGTCACTTATTCCTGGCTAAGAGACAAATGTATCTTTTCCTTCAGAAGGATACCCATTTCTGCTTGTCTCATGGAAGAAAAATCCCATTTAAGTCAACAGAGAGATTTCAAGTAAATTAGAATACAGCTAGTAGATGTCTCTTGTAAGATGCTACTTTAAACCTCAGGAAAATTTTATTAGTTATGTAAAATATACTAAATTACTATTGTACTGTGTGACTCTTTCTTCTTTCCACTCCCCCATTTGTCCTAAAAATAAAATTTGGCACATGTTTAGATTACAATGAAAATCACTCTCATGCTGTAAGAATCTTCTTTCCACTATTTATTGTCTGTCCAAGCTATTCCAAAACAGTAGCTCTAGGTTTAAAAAAATTATCTGAGGTAGGCAAATTTTGAAAGACCTACCTGAGACTCCTAGCACACGCTTCACTGAAACACATTGATTTAGCTGAAAGAAATTCACATCTGAAGGTGGTTTTAGACACACTGGCCTTCGCCAAGTGATGTTATAATGAAATACTTGGATTTGATTATGGTGACCCAGAGATCATTAAGAGGGTGAGGAGCATATCCTGGGCTGAAACAGGAAAGCATCGTGAGGACGTTGTGTCCTAGCCTTGCCGCAACGTCTGTCTGCTGCCGTCAGTTTTCTCAGGCTATTAAGTTGGTCTTGTAACACCAATCTATCTTGCAGATTTTGTTGTCAGCTGACTTTTGTTTAGTATCACCTACTTTTAATTAGGTGTTTTTTCTTCTTTCGCACACATGTTAATTCATACAGCAAAATCCTTCTGGAGCACTGGCTTGTGTCCTAGATTTCCCCTTCTGCTGATGGTAAGAAAGTACTTGAATGGTCCCCATAATTTTTTTTTTCATAGACAGAAATGGTATTAAAATATAATGAAGAAAATTATAGACAAAATAGGAGTAATGAATGGCAGATTTTGTCTGCTCTGAGATTTACTGTGCAGTTATAAACTCATCAACGTATCGCAGACTGGAGTATTTTGCCCTGCGTGCACGCGTGCACACACGCACTATTTTACCTGGTGCCTGTCATGAGGAGCAGCTGTAAGTTCCCAGGGAGAGAGAGCCACTATGAAGTGTGAAATCAAGTGTTTCTTGCAGTACCCTGCACTTTGTCTCCTTAATAGGAAAATCCTTGCAGAGGACACTGAGCACGCTAGCTAGTAAAGACAAAAAACGCTCTCAGCAGAGGAAATGCCAATTTAAGAAGAAAGCCTTTTTTGTGCTGATGGTCCTCATGTTTTCATGAGGCAGATGCCTCATTCGCATTCATGCCAACACAAGGAGAAGCCAAACCTTTCTAATTTGTGAGGATAAAACCCCATGAACTTGGAGCAAAAAGAGCAAGTGGGATCTTTCCCAGCTGCATCTCCAAACTACCTCTTCCCTCTGGCAACCTGCTGTGTGCCTGCTAACTGGGACTGTTAACGCCTCTCTCTCCAGAAACCACGGCGCTGCTTCTTTGATTGCCAGAGGGAGGAAACACTGAAGAAAGTGGAGTTTTGCTGTCTCCTTCCTTGGGCAGAGCAGGTGCTCCCTTTCCCTCCCCGCCGTGATCTCCTCCCGTGTGCCGGGCACATGCCACAGGGCACAACTCTTCGCTGAAAGCAGAGCGGAGCTGCTCACTCGGCTCCCCAGGAGCCTTAGCCAGAGCCTGCCAGCGGGGCTAACATTTCAGAAATCGCTATTTGAGAGTCACAGACAGGCAGTCAGGGAATCAAGATAGACAACCCTAGACACAGCTTCATCCCCCTGGGATATTCAGGGTACAAGTTGGAATCAGAAAGGCTTTATTTAGCTATGACAATCTTTCTATGCCGAAAGTTGCCTTGTGCTTTTTTTTTGTTTGTTTTTTGTTTTGTTACCCTGCAGGTAGACAAACAGGTTCAAAGACATTTACAAAATATATCTGAACTAATGTAATACTTGTTATTACAGGCAAGTACAATCTTACATCTGGGAAGTGTTTAGCCTGAAGACTTGCATTTTCCCTCTGTTTTTCCTAAAAATGAAACATACAGCAAAGCAAATGATCTTTCACCAGTGTGAAAATTACGACCAGATTTCAACTTGAAGTCTGAAGGTTGCTGAGAGCACTCAGTGAACATCGTGACTTAAATGTATCATGCTTATCTTGAGGCATCTTGTTGAGTTGTCTCAGCACCTTGGACACCTTGGATTCCTTCTCTGGGTGCTGGGTCTTTGCTAGAGGAGTCACCCTGGTTTTTATTCCTATTTTTTCCTTGATTATTGACACAAAACTGAATGCTTAAGTGACTCTTGTTAGAGGAATCTAGGCCTTTGTAGATGTGTACTTTTAAAAGGGTGGATAGAGAGTTTTGTTCAGCTTTGGAAGGCTTTGTGGTTTTCTTGTTTTGTATACTGCCAACATCTGTGCTTCTACCTGATTTGGATTTGTTATGTGGCTGTGACCACCCTTGTTTTCTGCTTTCCTATCAGAAAATGATGACTGAGCCTTTAAGAAGCCAATGCTGAACAGTCACCCCAAATGCTTTGACTGTGATGAGTTTTTGCTTGTTATAGTGTTAGCAACCTGCAGGAGACTCCCTTTTCCTCTCTTTTTAAAAAAAAAACCACAAACCTTTGCTGTTTTACTCATAGATTTAATAAAGATGTTCAGCTCTCAGTCATCATCATCTAAGAACACTGCATGTCTCACACGTACCAAAAAAGTGATGCAGATGCCTCATATAAAGAAAAAATTTCCTATGAATGAGCGATTTCCTGACATCAGTGAAGCATCCTCCAAGGCTGGTAGGACTTGCTGTACAAGACCTACAAGAAGAGTCAGATGGCTCCCAGAGGGAAGATGACAAACCCCTAAACAAGAAAATCACATGCATGACTTTCTTCAATTTTGAATTCTGTTTTGTTAAAACAGTTAAAATGTTACTTAAAATAAAAGGAGCATCCTTATATAGCGTATTACTAACTAAAGCAGCTTCAGATTACCTTCAGCAGTTAAACCAGCCTATATTTTTTTCATAAAACTAAAGCTTGGAAGGCAACGTGGGGTGCATTACGAATCCATGTGCCTCATCTCAAATATCATAGAAGCTAGTATCCACTTACGCTCAAATTGTCTGGGGCTCACACTGCTAGGGAAACTCATGGGATTACAAAAAGAAGACAGCATAAGAAAATCCAAGCTGGTTATGACAGTGTTATGTGTCGGGTATAATGAAAAGAGCCAGGGGAGGAAGAGATGACTGTCATGGCTTTTAGTGCATCCTGTGCCCCAGAGCACGGGCAGGCTCAAGGGTGGGAACAGCAGGTGACAGGTCCCTCAGCAGCCCCTGAAGCTGTGCTGGGGAATGTCCCTTTGGGGAAGAAACAGTGGCAGGGGGTGGGTGTAAATATTTCTTGTGTTAAAGCACTAACTGGTGATGGGTTTAGACAAAAGTACATTTCCATTATTAACCCATATTTTTCTGTTTTGAACAAATACAAGTGATGCTGCCATTCATCTTCAAAACAGAAACATAATTAGGTAAGTCCTGGGAAATTGAAACATTTGTGTTAGATATGCATATTTATGAACATATAGGCAGTTACTGTAAGCCTAGGAAAGCCATTGCCATTTAATGTCAATTTTATGTAGGTTTTATAAGTCTATTTTACTCTGCTGTTTCCCCCACTGATTGTTACCTTAGCAACTGCCAAGTTGCATACATACGCTTGCTCCGAGAAGCAGAGCTTAACAAAGTAAAGCACCAATGTTTAAGGAGTCACCAGGAACATAGTGTATATTGTGGATTTTTTAACTCTTATATATACTCACCTATGTAAATAGTACTTTTTTTTCTTTCAAGTTTTCTGAAACACCTTTTAGCAGCTAGTCAGCCATAGCATCAACTTTGTCTGTTCCTCTTCTTCCAGCTTCCCAACTCTTTTCAAAAACTAATATTTCATTCATAATAAGGGTGATGAATCACTGCGAGGTCAGTGATGTGTGTGCGTTGGGTTGGGATTGTGTTGAAGTGAGTAAAACAGTAGGTAAGGCTTCGTGTGCCAGAGGATTCATACTCACTAGTTGTGTCCATCTGAGATATGTTCTGATCCACATACAGACTGTAACATTTGGCATGGAGGAACAGGTTGGGAAAAAATTCAAATGAATTTTGAACCTCTTACCAACCACTCAAATCTGATTTTTTTTGTAAGATTTGAAGAAAGGAAGTTGGAAAACCATCTATTTTGCTACCAATCTTTTCCTGTCTTATCCTGTGTACTGCTGTTAACCTTAAATGAGTAGGAACTCTAACATTCTATGCAGTAAATGAATATAGGTGCATTTTGAGTCTGTCATGTTTGGTTATTCTCCCCCCTCCCCCCAACATACCCATTAGGCAATCCTCTATCTAAAGAAATGCATGTCAGTAAGGGATGTCACAGGAGCACATTTCAGTTTGTTCAAAGTAGCTTGTCAGAGAGGCCAGCCCTTATACTTGTTTTCCAGCCTGTTTCCTGAGATGCAATGGGACAAGTGATTTATCCAAGGTTGCACACCAAGTTATTGGCTAAGCCAAGAGTGTAAGATTCTGGGATGCTCCTCTTTCACAAGCTTTTTCTTTGTTTACTTCTGCCACAAGACTCCATTCCTGTGCTAAAGTCCCAATACAGCAATCTTAAAAATGAACATTATTAATATCAATGAAGTCTTTTCTGCCCAGAGCCTTCATGGTTGGTTTTTTTGTTGGTTTGTTTGGTTGTTCTTTTTGCATCAGCTGTCTTCCTAGATCTGCTGTTAGCGCAACACTTGACAGGAAAAAATCAATTCCTTCAGTTTAAATAACCTGGTGAATACACAATGTGGGAGATATTTCTTAATTCATTTTGGTTTAAATCCACTAGATAACATTTCTGCAGGACGTTATACCTGTAATACAAAGCATGAGCCACTAAGAAGAAATAGGCATCAGGAAATTACACCAAGTGGTATGAGTTTAATTTGAAACTGATTTTAAATTGGATTTCCTATACAGTAACCTAAGAGCATCAACTTAAGTCAATTTTCTGGAGAAGAGTCACATAGCCACACCATTGGTACTCTCAGATAACCTCTTCTTGAGACTATTGAGATTTTTACATATATAGTTACATGGGTAAATAAGGAAGCAGGCAAGAGTAAGCCTTTTAATTTTGTACAAGCCTTTTAATTTTGTATGTGCTTGAGTCATAGTCATCCAATGCTATGCTAGCCAAGGGAGGGGAGAAAAACATGAAGTGAAGGAGGAGGAGGAACAGAGGTATTAATATTCAAAACTTCACTGCCTTATTACTTTCTCTTACAGATCGTCCTGTCATGGGCAAAAAGTCAAAATCAGCATTTTAATAAAGTGCATCACGAAGAATTTGTTTCCCTTTCCTGCAAGTGAAACACAATTGGGTCCTCCGTTTGTCACAGCACCTTGGCATTCCAACATGAAGTTCAACCATAGCTTTATTTTACTGAAAAATAGTTTCAAAGTTATGGCATTTCTGTTACATCCTATTCTCTTTCAATCTCCTAGCTCTGGTCTTTTGCAAATATTTATTTCAAGATCTTTGGTGTGGTTGAACATTTTAATCACATTTCTTGGGCTTATGTGCTTTTTTCTCAGCAGACTGTAAAAGAGTCTAGGACCTCAGAGCTCAACACTGAAATGGGCTAGGTGGGAATCCAGCCATGCTCTTGAGAAAGATTTAAAAACAAAAGAAAAAAAGAAGGAAAAAAAAGTTGGATTTAGAGTCTGATAATACTGATGGGCTTCATTGCAGGGGACTGCAATTCATTCAGCCTGTCATAGGTCTGCTTGGGGTGTCAGGAGGTGAAGTACTTGTGCAAAGATGGCAGACAACTAAAGCCAGGGGAGAATAAAACAGAAAAGAATTGTGTATTTCCATCGAATGTGAGGAAAGAAGCAGAAAAGGCCTATAATCAGAAAATGAACAGAGAATAAACTGCAGCTGGAGTTAATGCAAAAGGAGATGTCCAGCCGTATTGCTTCAAGGAAAAAAATTGAAAGAAAAATGGTGGGGTTTTTTCAGTTATCAAAACTATGGCAGCATAAACAATTTTTTGAAATTCTCTTTCAGTTCCAATCTCTCTTCCTGATTCCAGAAAAGACCATTAACAGTACTAAATACATAAATCATTATGGTTTATTCTTTTCCCTTCTTCACCAATGGTCTCTAAAATATGACTTCTCAAGTATAAGGTAAAAGGCGAAAGCTGTATCCTAATATAAAAAAAATCCACATCTAACTGAATTACCCAGTTTTCTTGGGCAGATAACAGCAGGAGGCTAGGGTACCATACTGATGCAATGATTAACCTTGCTAATGAACTAATTAGCCTGCCTACACACACTGTGTTGTTTCTCAGTGCTGTATCTGATAAAGACATTTGAAAATAAAAGTATTGCCATGGGACAGAAGAGCACCAATCCTCTTTTATTTGCCAAGCTCCAGTTTGGTTGTAGTCCATCTCACTTAGATTTTCCTTTTATTCTGCCACACACAAACAGCCTTGGTTTTTATTTTCTACCTTCAGTTTTCAGGTGCTTCTTGAAAATCAATAAAATGTAATGGTTAAGAGAAAGGACAATAAGCTAGAAAGTACCGGATATCTCAATGAGAAACTTTGGAAGAAATTACTTAATAGATTTGGCATTCATATTCTTCACAGGGAGGATGATAACACCTTCCAGACTTACAGAGATGTGTAAGGCTTTGTATTTGCCAAACTTTTCAAAATATTTAAATATAGACTATACTGAAGCTGAAGAATAATATGTGTTATTGTTATTAATGTAAATAACAGATGAACTAACTACTGTGACACTAGCTCTGTGTTAGTAAAATTTGAATACATATTAATGTAATATATATTTACTTAAAGTGTTTTTAAATAGTAGCTGCTAGCTTCTGAAATGAAAGGTCATAAGTCATTCTCATCAATAAAGAACGTCTTTTAGCATACTTTACTTCTGGAGGGGGTACAAAGAGGCTAAGTGTTCTGGTTTATAAAGAACAGTCTGCATTAGATTGAGTTCAGAAAAGCTCAGGTGCTGTCTCTTCATATGTGCTTCACTGCTAAATCTATTAAGCATTCTGGCACAAATACAGCAGCTGTCATTTGTGTGAGGGCTCTTCATGGAAATGGGCTTGAAGCAAGGTTCTATGGATTTGGTGACCTCAAGCATGCATTTCAGTAGCTTTTCCAGAAGAAAGGAAGTAGATCTTCCCAGTGCCGTAGGTGATCTTCCTGTCTCATGGCTTTGGGGTCATTACAGTTTATGCCAATAGCAATGTGGAAGAAAAGAGATGAAAGTAGAACAAGATTTTAGCCCAAGCCCACAACAAAGATCAATCCAGATCCAGTTGTTGTAAATGAAGGCTTTCTTTCAGGTTGGGATAAACTCACACCTTCCTTTTGTTTCACTGCCAAGGCTTTATTGAGGATTTGAGGTGTAAAAGATCTATCTTCAGCCCAACTTCACTCCTATTCCCATCCTAGTCTTCACCACTTAGTGAACTTTTGTGCTGTGGTACACCAGTGCCAAAGGATGTAGATTAACAACTATCTTATTGTTATATCTTATTTACTATCTTATTTAACAGAGTTGGTGCTACTTTTAAACTACAATCCCTTGTGCAGCCAAAATGCAAGAAAACAATCATTTCAAATAGGGAAAAGGCAGACGGGAAACTTGACTTTGTATTTCTGAAGGGTCAGAAGAGCTGGAGAATAATAAAGAGGCTCTTCGGAAAGCAAAGCATCTCCAAATTCATCGGTCCTTTTTTAGTCGAAGGAGCACAGGCTCACCACCAGCCACACCATCTCAGAAGGGAGAAGTCTGCCAATCAATCATTCGATAATAGTGAGTTCAGCACTAGCAGAACAGTTTGTCAAATCAGTGCTAAAGCAAGTGGGGGTTAAAAAAGTTAAAAGTATTATGGGGCTTGAGGGCTTTCTCAGAGCCCACCGTTTCAAGAGAAAGACAGACTTAAGCTGACTTCAGGATAGTGATGATGTCATATCTCATGCAAGACATGACTTTTGTATGTGATCTTTTTTATGCTGTGTTTTCAAATGTTTTTTCACTTTCTGTTAACATACTGAAAGAGAAAAACCCAAGCACTAAATAAATAAGGAAGAAAAAAGAATAAGGAATAGGAGTGTGTTTCAAGGCAAAGAGGAGTATGATGTCACAATGGGATTTATTAACTGAGTCTGCTGATGCAAACAACAACCAGTGGCTTTATCTTCCTCCCTAAATCCTTGACTAAAGAAATGAAGTTAAAGGCAGCTCAGGTGATCCACCCAGCCTTTACTTGAGCAAGGTGTAAAGCTTGAGGTATAAAGTTACAGGAGGGTTTTTTTTTCCGGGGGGGGGGGAAGCCGGAGCCACTGGAAGCAGTGAGACTCGTCCACAAAATGGGGCCAAATGAGCTAACAAAGTTCCTCCTCTCCAGGGCTATTTTCTGTGGTTCCCGCATTCCTCCCCCTGCTCCTGGCCATCTTCCCTGGGCAGCAGAGAGATGGAGTAAGCAGCTCGTGGAAACAGAGTCAGAGCAGTGCAACAGCAAAATGGAGGTGACGCTGGCATCCCGAGCATTTCCTCCATTGCCAGAAGTTGGAACAATGGGCTTAAAAAGAAAAGGGGGAGAGAGAAAGGAATATAGTAATTATCCACACCAATGACTGCAGCAGGGATGGAAACGAGCAAAAACGAACACCTTATTATATTCTAAGCCTCTATTGTGTGCCAATACCGTCAGGAACACAGCATATAAGGCTAAAACAAAGCTATGTAAAATTACTGAAATCCATACGATGAGCTCTGTAGGGAGGTCAGCAAATCCAGAAGAAATTCCTACTATGCAAATGGCTGTAAA
>NW_008824187.1:2142747-2144499 GCF_000699105.1 Pygoscelis adeliae | reverse complement strand
GTGGGGTGGGGTGGGTGGGGGGTGGGGATTTTTGTTGTTGCTTTACATAGAAATCCCCTTGTCTGCACCACATTTTAGCAAAGAAAAGTGAGAAACATCACTTCTTAGCCAAGGATTTCTTTTGTACATACACATCCACGCATTGCAATCTTCTAGACGTTTCCGTACTTTGCTCCCCTTTCTAAATCTTCCAGGTTACAATATGGTTATGATATGACAGGAAAGATGTGATTATTATATTTTTCCTCTATTGCCTTCTCGCAAATAACCTATGAAATGAAACATTACATGGGTAAGCTATCTGCACGCTTGATATTTTCACTCTATAAATGGAAAAAGGAAAAGATGAAAACAGAGGAAATGGTGATTCATAGAATCTCTTTGTTCTGCTGATCTTCTTATACCTTGAGTAGTACTTCTCTCAGTTTAAGAAAAATCACTTGTCATTCTGTGTTTCTTCAAATATGTAGCACTTTTACTGCAGGAGTGAGGCATCACTTAGAAGCTGGATGTTTATCCAGCTCCCAAATCTAATTTTGTGTACTGCTGTTATTGCCTGAGCAATTCCCAAGAATTATACCACCTCTTTCCACAATTCTTTGAGAATTTTTTCCATCTGTGCTTCTATTTAGTCATCAGGATTGTAACAGAGGAGAGGAGCAGATCCTGTGCTGGAGGGAGTGAGTTGGACTCGGTTGTCCAAAGTAGAATTGTGCAACTGTAGTAGCCAAAGACCTGACTGCAAGTTTTTCTCTTTGAAAATGGTTTCCAGGGTCGATTTTCAGCCAGGTATATCCAAGAATTACTACTAAGCTAAGAAACACAGTAGTAAATACATTTTTACAAAAACTACATGGAATTCCATATTCAACCTTGTAATGAAAACTTTAAAAAAATTCATACTCTTTTCCTGTAAATTTTTTTTCTGGTAATTCTTCATTTATGTAACCATACATATTTCTTCTTAAGTAATTTGCCACTTCTCTCTCTCCAAATTATGCCTCATTTCTGTGTTTGTGGTACTACAAGCTTTTTTAAATGAAGACATCTGAGGCTAGAAATCATCTAAACCAAGCTGCAGTGACAGATGAGAACATGATGACAGGCCTTTACCCACTTGCCTCATATTCATTGGCAAGAGCAAGATCTCACCCAGGTCAGTATGCAGTAGTCAGGCACTGAAGGGCTCACAATTTCTTCACATAAGAGCTTCCTCCAAATACCATCCAAACACGAGCCACATTTAGCAACAAAGCTAAGTTATGAGAGCCCTTGGGGAATCTTATTATCCTGTGAGTCTGAAAACTATCATTTCTGCCCCATTCCTAAGTAGAATAGGAAACCTTATTTCCTGGCAGCTGCTGGAAGTGTAGAGTGATACTGTGGCTTTTGGTCTAGGGTTGTTATTACATCAGTCATAGTCTTTCTGAGAAAGACAGTGCAAGGCCAGTCCTATCAAGCAGTTCTGTTCTGGAAAAGGCACTGTCCCCTCCTTATCTTTGCCCAGCCTTTTGTAGTTTTGAGCAACCAGCTTATTGCTCATAAAACTGAACAAAACGACTTTAGCATTTGCAATACAATAAGGATTGATCGGTGGATGATGGAAAGTCACCCGTACCTTTTCTTGCACTCTAAGACAGAATCTGCCTTACATTTATTTCATGTCTTTCCAACCTGTTCAAATCTGCAAATCTCTAAATATTGCTTATTCATGTATTTCATAAAACTATGTTGGTTAAATTTCGGGGGGGG
>NW_008824187.1:2128726-2142734 GCF_000699105.1 Pygoscelis adeliae | reverse complement strand
TACCGACAAGCATTGCCATAATCAGATAGGATGCTGATAGGTACCTGGAGTGCCTGACAATTTATGGATGTTTAAGGGAACTCAGTTATGTCATACACTGCAAAATTAACAACACTCATTACCAAAATATTTTTCATGAGAGCACTGAAATACTTTCCTGGTCAAGCAAATAATGGTAGGTGTTGTAATGACAAAGCATAAATGGTTCTGAACATTTCAAAGTGGCAGACAGAGCAGCTGCAATATTTCTTATTTTGTAGGATGATAAACAGAGCTGCATTATGAACACTTCTCCTTCTGATGGAAAAGTATTTGTTTCTACTAAGGCTGCTACCTCCATCACCTTAGTATGAAAAAAAAAAAAAATGTTCTCAGTTAGTCCTGAAAGCTTTCAAGATGAAAGTCAGAAAGATGAATGAGCACAGAAAAACCACCATAATATGTAAGCTTACTTTTTCCATACTTCAAAATGGAAATGAATCCTGGCCCTGAATATCTGGAGATGACCATGAAAAGGGTAAAAGGCAGATTAGAAACGTAGAATTTTTTTTTTTATTATTATTTGTAGTTGAATGATTCAGATGGCCTCTTTCCTAATGAGAGATTCATGGTCTTTGTCTATAACACATTTTTTTTCAGATACATGTAGCTCCCTGAAGAACCACCAACAAATTCTGAAAAGCATGCAGGCCCTCCCTGGGGTGCCTTTTTTTTTTACTTTTAGGCTTTTTAGTTCTCTTGTAAGCATTGCTCCTGGGAGTAAGTTAAGCAGTTAAAAAAAAAAAAAAAAAAAAAAGAAAGAACATGACTGTGAGGAAAAGATTACTATGAATAAGAGGAGCAATGAGAGACCCAGAAGGCCCCTGTGATATACAGCCCAGAGCCCAGGGTGGAGGTCACTTTGCCGTTGAACTATCTGTGAGGACATAAGAGAAAAGGGAAAAAAAGAAAGCAGAGAACTGGAAAACCCCGCAGGACATTTAGGAAATTGTACTAATGTACAAAAAAGAAGTGTATGTAGAAATAACTGGCTGTATGATTAAGGTCTAACATGTACCTGAGCAAGGTTTCAAGGGAAGGAAAGGGATGGAAATTTGAGATGAGAAGACATCAGTGCTGGAGTAGCTAGCTCTTCTGGAAGTGGAAAGCAAACAACGGGAATACCATGAGCAGGAAGGAAATCTTATCTACACTGGAAATATCTGAAGATAGTCTGGAAGTATTTTAGAAGCCTAACCTTCAGAAACTTGGTGCAGGACACTGAAATTGTGTCCTTAGGACAAATCACTGGTACAATTCTGCTAGGATATGTTACGTGGGTTAGCAGGAAAATGACAAGATATAAATCTCTTGAAGACAGCTATTAGAGATAATTGAGAAATGGATGATACAAGGAATGATGAACTCACTAGCTGATACTGAATTCACATTCATCTGTCTCATCAAGATCTATAATTATACAAAATTACAAATTAAGTGTACTTTCATTAGGCTCACACGTAAAAGGAAATGGCTTTTCTAATGATACAAGTAAATTTGCACTGGAGGCCCCTCAGTACCGGAGCCAAATCTTTTCTGGCAGCTTAAAAAGGGCCCCATTACCTTTTTGAGGTGAACGCTAAGACCTGAACCCCACACTAAATTTGAAAGTACATTAAGCAGAACTAATTACACTGAAACCTCCCCTCAGCTTATCTCATGTTTTCTTTCTGCCTCCGGGGCTCTTGTGCCTCATTTGTGAAGTAAATTAAGGCCATTGTTCTAGGATGAACCACTTGTTTAGCCTCTTGAGCTCAGTCTTGTGTAAAAAAGTGGAACACTGTAAAATTTAAATAAATAAATAGCGTTATTTTGTCTCTGCTTTTGCATAATAATCTTACCATTCTCTGTGAAACACTTCTCCTTCTCCTATCCCCACAAGTCTCATATTGTTTAGCCAAACAGTATAAAATATATTCAGAGAAGAGTAAAAGAGAAAAACAAAAACATTGCTCCGAGTGGCCTGGATTCTTTTCTTTGTGTGAAATGGGTGCAAGACCCCTACCTGGTTGTAAACCCTGGGGCCAAATCCACCAAACTTCCAGTGAACACTTAGCTCTTAACAAAGAAATAATTGCAGTCGGTTTGTGTTTCTGTTGGGTAGCCCCAGCCCAGTGAGGCTAGACATGCTTAACATTAAGCACTTTGTGAAATATGGACTGAACCACTGTGCAGAACGGACCCCACGGCTGAGCTCTGTTTGATTGGCATGGATGTGTTATCTGTGTTTAGTAATGGTGGAATTAGGTAGCCCCCTTCAAATCCTCTTAAAACAGTTTTCCGTCTTTTTAGATGTAAGTCAATGGCAACTTTAGGAAAATTTTCATCTTCCAGAAGTAAACATTTGAATCTAAATGTTTAGATTGAGGCCTTAGATGAAGGCAACATTAACTTCGGGGCCTCGCCAACCTGCATTGTCAGAAGCATTGCTTTCTGTACCTCAGCAAACTGCATTCAGGGAGAATTATCCAGCGGGACAGAGAGCTTCATCTCACAGCTGTATGCAAAGCATGAGGAAAGCTGAGAAGAAAATGTATGAGTAAGATCGGTGACAAGATTATTAAAGTACTTTGAAAGATGGGAAGTTGAGACATTGTAGTTTTGCCACTGGCTTCACCAGAGTCGAGATCTCATCCAATAAATCTAAGTCCATTAAAATATACTGAGCCATTATGCCAATGAGATTACTGTAGATTTAAAAGAAACACATAAAATTTGATAAAATATAGATCTCATATATAAGAGAAAGTGTTGCACTTCCTTAGATATTGTAACTTTAGGCTGCAATGATGAATAAAAAGAAAAAAAAAAAAGGAAGAGGATATTTATAAAGCCATAATGTCAGTATTTTCTGATTTCTTGACATCTTTTGCACAGCTTTAAAATACCCTACTTTCCTATGGAATTTACCCTGAAATAAAACAAATATCATGGATGCAGTATCCTTTACAAGACAGAGATATCATAGGCAAGCAAGGGTCTCTAAAAGGTTGGTGAAATCAAATATGTAGCAGACATCTGTCTAATTCCATTAAAACAGTTTTAGAAAAGATGACTTAAAAATAATCCCTTTGGATCAATTTGCCAGTATGTCCCCTTTTGCCACAGGTTCCTCAGGTTGCGTTATGCAGTACATTTTCTTCCTGTAATCCTACCAGTCTCCTGTGCACTGCAGATTAAACAAAATGGAGAATTATGAAAGCAAAGAGATAAAATTGATTAGACAATTGGCAAATGTGAACAAAATCAGGGAAGGTATTGGATATAAATATTGCTTCAACTGAGGAAATATTAATTTTCCCTGCTTTTTAAACGGAAAGAAACATTGTGAAGAAAAGCAAAAGCCAAGGTAGGAAAGGATAAAGGGAGAGAAAGGAGTGCGTCCACTTACTCCTCATGCAGAACGTAAGAAATATTGTCAATATTTAAAACCTCTTTTTCTTACTGCTAGGAACAGAGTGCTATCAGCAGCTGATCTGGAAAGAAGGCATTTCATTTTTCAGCACAAACCCTAGATTTTCCCCTTCCTAAGTGCCAAAAATGCTCTGTGCAAATATGCTTTGCTCTCAGCAGTGTGCAGATGAGCAGCAGGCAGCTTCTTGTTTCTGTGTACCATATCTGAGAAACCCATCATTTATTAATAGCTCTGTTTACAGAGTCATCTGGAGCCCCTTCATTTCCCCTGATTGCTTTAAATCCAGATTTGTCCAATGGTCCCTACAATTAAAGATCCAATTTGGATTCTTTCCCTTTCCTAAGAATTCATTTTTAGGGATCTTTTTTTTTGCAGCTTTCCCCTAGCAGAATTAGTTTTCTTTTTCCTCTCCAGAAAGGTCTCTTTTTCCCCTCTGAGGAGAGGAAGGAACAGGCTGTTGTATCAGCGGAGAGCATCTTCCTCTTCTCAAGACTGGAGTAGCAAGGGGTAGAGAAAGGTGCAGTGGTCTTTTCCTTCTTTCCTGCCTCTGCTTACAGGGATCGGAGATGCTGGGTGGCAGAAAGGAGAGAGAAGGACCCATGTAGCTGCATCTTTTGGAAAATAAGAAAGAGGGAAATTGCGGAAGGGATTCTCAAGAACTTTTAAGAATTTTTTTTTTTTTCCATCAGATAGTGTGTTCAAAGCTAAAACATTCTAAAAAAATCAGTTTAAATAAACTTCTAATTTCATAACATAAAGGAAGCTGATGAATAATAGCTTTTACATAGTTAGAAAATCTAACTATAGGCTTCAATAGACACATATGTTTTAATTTCTCAAACTTTAGAGGAATGTTTCATAGACTTTCTTTTCCCCTAGTCTGCCAGTGAGTTTGCCCCACATAGATATCAAGGACAGAGCAGTCTAAAAAGGATTTGTCAACTCTTTCCTTTGCCTTTTTTCTATAAATGAACCATCAACAACCTAATCAGCTTTTTTAGTCATTTTTTTTTTTATCATTCAAGAAAAGATGGCAATACAGTTTTATGACTACACGTGTTTATTTAAGTGTTGGCAAACTGTCCAGATTAAGTGCTGTTTTCATACCTGTATTATGTTTGGGATCAACACTTGGGTGACTGATTCTTCATTACACAGTCTGCTTTTTATTGTCTTATTTGATGTCATAACTTTTATAAACAGAAATAATACACCAGATAGGAAAATGTTATAGAGGCAGAAGAAATGAATATAACTTTTCCATATTCTCTCAGAAAATTGTATATATTGACACACAAAGCCCCATTTTTCTAGAGATCTGGCCTTTTTCCTGACAGAGGGAGACAAATGTAAACCACAGCTAGCTGTTGGCAGCCTTTGTGTCTACTGTTCCTGATGTATTCCTACCGACTGCATTTCCTCTATGTACAAAGTTGGTTATGGCCAAAGCTCTGTGTTCTAAGTTGGTTTATATGAATAAAGCTAACACAGTCATCTTGTTTTGTGGAGACTAGGCAAAATGAGTTTCTTCATAGGTCAGTAGCTGGCTAGTTTTGTTTCCCTAAGCAAATTATTTGATCTCTCTGAATTCTGTTTTCCGCAGTTTTAAAATAGGCACAAGTATAACCTGGTGGGTTTGTGTAAGTGGTTTGGTCCAAGATCCCACCAGTTTAAGGCTGAGGAGAACTGGCTTAAATGATTTGGTGGATTGGGGACTTTGCATTATTATTCAAATATAGATGCCTTCAAATAGACATTCCTAGAAATGAAATACAATTTCTGTTGAGTTTGGAGCTGAGCTTAAGAACTGTAATAATGATGATGATGGAAATTTTCTCTCTTCAATGACTTGTTTCTCCACGTTACTGTAATTGCCATCATGACTTTAAGCAGTTGCAATACTGATCTCAGTGGTCTCCACAAGATATGTGGGGTAACACGGGAATACAGATACAGTTGCTCTCTTTCTCGTTTCCTCTTCCAGAAGGGTTTTTCTACACAGGTTCCTTTTCACCTACGCTGCAGCAGAGCAATATAACAGGTTGGTGGAAGAAGGCAGGGTGGGCACCCGCATATTCATGAGACACATGGAAACCGCATGTAGCATTTCTGACTGGGGTCAGGACAGTACTGATGTGACTCATCCTTCACCTCACCTGGCTTGCTAGATGATTACCTGTCAAACATATTGTAGTCTGTGAAATCAATTTAAGTAAAACAGGGAACAGCTCCACTCTGTGCTTAGAACTTAAGCAAAATTTGAACTGAATCTCTTCTGAGATTTGGCTACCTCTGATACTTCACCTGATTAAGAGATAATAATAATGTTAATAATAATAATGAATAATTTTACAAAAAAAACCAAAACCAAAACATTTTCCCCTTGGTTTTTGTTCATTCAATCTTTCCTGACTTCAGGGGCATTCCAGAGTCAAGGATTCAGGGCTGAAGAGGAAATGTATTCCTCAGGTGAAACCACTAAGCTAGCACTGAAGAATTCCTAGCTTTTTCAGATGTTCCCTATGCAGTGATTAACAATCTGCCTAATTCTCCAGGTTTATTTGTCCTTATCACTCTGCCAGAAATCATACTCTTTTACTCTACTCTTTGTCTTAATTAAATCATGGTGTCTTCAGTGAGGAACTTCTTCCTACGTGTACACACAATGAAAGTTTCAGCTCAGTTTGTGGGTGTTGGGTTTACACGCATTTAGATTCAACTGATTGCTGAAAAGTGAATGTGCAAGTGTTTTAAATGAGCATTTTTGCTTTGAAATCAAGCTCAAACTTCCAAAAGGATTGAATTTTACTGACAATTAATTTTCAAATAGGCTATATTGAATAACACTAAAGGCAAAAAGAAGAACTAAAGTCCTGGAGATCCTAGGTCAATGAGAAGCTGATTTTTCAGGTCTTCTACTGATTTGTCCAGCTGCTATTGAGATTTATATGGTATTGGAGAGAGCCAAGAAAGCACATTGATCCATTTGTACACACATCAGATACCCCTGCCAATTGCAGTTAACTCCTTCACTCTGTCTTTTAAAGTGTTAACCTCATACATAAGAGTTCCCAGCTGGTTAAATGCACCCACCTCTACAGGTTTCAATCAAACTGAGCACCAGGTGAGGTACCAGTTGTATTCCTTCAGTCATCCAACACCGCATTTCGTTATCTCTTCTGGAGGTGATGCTTTTCACTGAAGAGATTCTGCTCCCTCAGTCCATTCTCACTACTGGCAGGAACCAGCACTTCCTCTGCTATTCTTATCCAAAACCTTCGTTGAACTCTGGAGATTGTAATCCAGTGTTTGAAGGATCACCAGCGTCTGGGCATTGTACTTAGCATTATACATCTGCAAAGCATGGTTGGGTTATTTTACATAATTAATTTCTTCTTTTTGTCCCCATCTCCTCTGCTGCCATTTTTCAGTTGTGCATTAAAATAAATCAATATCCTGTTTTGTGTAATATACCACAAAATGCAAATAAACTGCAACAAAATTATTCAGAAGAGGATTAAGATTTCATCATGAGATAAACCTTCCTGTTTTAATAACAATATATTTTTATGACATTCTCTTTTTCTTCTTGTAAAAAAGAAAAAAACATGAACATTCCCGTGGCTGTGGGGCAACTCCCACTTCACCCATCTGTGGGAATTGCCCTGAGATTGTTCCTATCAGGCACATAAATTACAAATGAGAAAGTTGTATGACTTCTCTCCTTTGCCACCAGCTTCTCAACTGCTTCCTAGTTTTCGTGTGGTATCACAGTTGTTTCTAAGACTAACATCTTTGATGCTGGAAAAACTGGATACACTGGCTGCTTTGCCCTGCCTGAAATAGAAGAATACGGAACAATTCACATATGCTCCTCCTTTGTGTTCACCACTGAAACGCAATACTGACTGGGCACATACCTGTCTTGGGTAATGCTTTATATTTCTGGCTTCCTCTGACATTGGACTTCTACAGTAAATTGGCATGCTCACACAAAAGACTATAATGCAAAGGGATGCTGTTAAATCTTGCGGGATTTTAATTTCTGAATAAAATCCGACGCAATGGGCCTTGCTGAGACAGTGTTTTTCATGTCTCCCTCTAGACGACTGGCATATCTACCAGTCCCACCTGCTTATAGCTAAAGGCATTTAAAAATTCTGTAAATGTGGATGCCTAGGTAACTGCCTTAAATCCTCAATATCATACTGATAATAGTATTGTGAGTACAAGAAGGTATTATATAGTTGTAATGTGCTCTCAGTGATACCATAAAGTTTGGTGATTGATGTCTCCATGTTCCCTAGGTTTTCCTTAAGAAAAAAAGCTGATCATCTGAATGAAGACATGAGATACTTACCAGTATTATTTCAGGTGAAGCCAATCATGTGCTTCCTGTGTTTATGGTAATTGCATTTGTCTCTAGCAATATGAAAGGCAGGATTATTTAAATTTATTTAATATTTACAGAGAATTCGAATTAAGTTTTTCTTTACTGTCTCAATGCTTAATTATTACACATAGATAAAGCACAGTATATAAAAAGATACATTGAGAAGAATTTTCAAAATGTGGATTCTTGAGAATCACTTAGCAAATTCCTAGAGAAAATGTCAAGATACGGAAACTGAAAGAGGGTGACAGCTGGAAAACTAAAGAAGTTTTAGACTGTGGTTAAAAGGAAAGCCAAGAAATCAATCACGATTGTTAAAAGTTGCTGCAAGAAAGCACTGCATATGACAAAGGAAAGGGCACACTTAGAATGCATCAAAGAAAAAAAAATGAGCAGGACATCCTAGAGGCAATGTGATGTTCTCCAATTCTTATTCTGCTGCAGAGTAGAAAGAAAGAAATGACAAATGGGAAGCATTTAGGTCACCTCAAGCATGTGCAAGAAAATTTAACGAGAGAGAATTAAAAAAATAAATAAGATGCTTATCACAGTTAGAGCTAAACAAACGACAAACTAAAGTTACATATCATGATAATAAAATGCCTTTTGAGATGGCATGTCCCTTAGGGATAAAATTGGAAGGCTCTAGATATTTCACTGCTTTTAGACCAGCCAGTAATGATGAAGAAAATCACCCCCATAAGAAAAAGAAGGAAAAAATAAATGGGAAAGAGAAGGAAGAAATTAAATTTCATCTTTCTCATGAAAGGCTTTTCGTATTTAGATGTATGTCTCAGCCTCTCCCAAGTGATCACAGCCAAAATTCATCCTCTGTAGGTCTGACTACTTTTCTGCCAGATGGAGCACCGTACTCCCTCAGCTGGATTTCTGCAGAGAAGAAGTGACATCCAGTGACTTTTCCCCCCCTGTTTTCAGCGATTCTGATCTGTGTAGGCAGCCCACCTGTTGTGGCTTTTCAGGAGCAGTCCCTTTTTTCACAGCTGACGTTCCTCATCCCAGACAAATGCTCATAAATACATTGATGTATTGGTCCCTTCCTTTGATACATCTGTCTCCTCTTCTGTGGACTGACTCCCTTCTGCAATAGCATTGTTCCTTTTAATTCCCTCTGTTCAAGTGCAAGCCATTGTCCACATGTCTTTCAACATTTAAGATTATACAGACTGTTTAGAATGACAAACATAATTTCTGCCATGCGTTGCAAGGACAAGAGTAGTAGGGTCATTTCCCAGCCACACATATTGATTTGCTTCTGTGCTAGCTGCTTTTACATGAGTAGGTCACACTGAAAGATGGACAGACTGTTTGTAAATTAGTGAGTTTGATAATAAATTAATTTGCATTTGAATTCTAAGAAGGATTTTAAGGAATTCAAGAGGGATCTAACAGAGCTAAGGTGATTAGAGGAGGTGATGACACAGAAGTCATTTGAGAAGAATAAAAATGCAACACAAACTGTAAAGAAATGTTATAGCTAAACTGGCGTTTTTAATGAAGGAAGTCCCATCATGGTGAGTGACTTGGCAAAGATGTCAACTCGGTTCAGTAAGGGAAACATAAGAGTACCGTCATGACCATTGACTATATATGCTTATCTGTTTCACTGAAGGATTGTCCTGTGAACGAATCGAATACTGACTGCCAAATTCAACTCTAGTGTTCTTCCCTGCAGATAACCACATGGCAGCAGAGGTAGAAAGGCTTGAGGCATGATTACCAGATTAGTATAGGAACTTGTACAGAGAAATTAATTTGACATTGTCTCTTAAGTGATGTGCAACAACATGTTCTGTTTGCCTTAGTAGAACTATGCATGTGAAGTGTCTTAGAAAACAGCTGTACAAGTTGGTAAATATGGATTTACTACCATTGAAAATACAAAGCCTATTTAGACAACTGGATGAATGGCCTCATTTAAGCTTCCACATTTTAATCTTACTTTCTTTATCTAGATCATTTATTGGGGAAAAACATTAATAAAAGCAGTCTCACAACGTACAAAGTCACTGGGACAGGGAGTTCTGGGATTTGATCTTTGAATTAAGATTACATGTCTGTCTTTCAATTTCAGGCAAACGTTACTGAACTACAAAATTTCAGCCAGAAGTTTCTGCATCTAAGTTGATTATAACAGCTGTAAAGTTTTGGCATTTACAAGAGATACAGAATTAAAAAAAAAAAAAAAGATAATTTAATATATATGATGGAGAACATAGCTGTATGTGCATATGTTTACCCTAGTGCATTACAGATATGGACATTCAAAGAAATCAAAAAATTTAAATCAACCCATCTTAATACATTATATTCCTTGCCTCAAGACATTAATAAGGCAAGCAGATTGGTGAAGTGTTTTAAAAAGATTAGAAAAGTATCCAAATAAGAACAAAGAGCATCCCAGCTCTGTTGTGCTCAGATGGCATTCTTTTACGTTTCTTAACTTTTAAAGTATCTATACACAGCAACTTGACTCAATAATATCTCAAGGCAGTAATGAATGCCCTGATTCAAGTCGAGTTGAAATCAATGATGAAGTCAATGAAATCAAGTTAACCTCAATGGAATTTCAATCAGGTTCAAAATTCTGGTGGGTAATTGCAGCTGGACAAACTGCTGGATTATGTCATCCTTATGCTGATTTAATTCATCAGAATCAAGCCCCACATACTGAAATGCACTTAGAGGATTGGAGGTTTGATTCAACCACAACTAGTTGGACAAAAAAGGGGAAAAACCTCTCTAAGCTCAGGCTTCCCTTGTCCTCCCATGAATTACAGCACTTAGTCACCAGAATAGTCATCTATCTCACAGTCATATTTACTCATTAATTTACAAACAGTCTGTCCATCTTTCAGTGTGACCTACTCATGTAAAAGCAGGCTAGCACAGAAGAAAAAACAATTTTCAGAAGACGATCAGTACTTCATGAACTTGGACCAAAGGTTTTGTACTTCAGCCCACATGAAAGATGACCCTATCAGGTAAGTAAGACTATTTTCAAGTTGAAAGTGTTCTAGATTTACTTTTCAGATTGTGATCTGTTTATTTAAAGCAGTAAATGCCTAAGAAATTAAATGGCACAGCGTATCGTGCATAGTTGAAAACAATTCTTTGTGCAGGCGTAGGATACAAGACAAGATCTTCCTGTTTTGAATGAAGCTTCAGTAGTATCTCTTAAAGGAAAATAAAGAAAACAAAAAAGGGAAGCAAGACTAGAATCATAACACTATACTTTTACAATTTCTTGTTCCTTCAAAATTAGCAGAAGCCAGAGTAAAGGATAAACTATCAGCATATTAAAATTATATCTTTGTACTGCTACACACCACTAAGACAATGAAAGAAGACAGCAGCCTAGTTGGGTAGAAATTCCCACACTGGGTTTGTAGATCAAGAGTGATTTTGTTGTTGTTTTACGACGTTACCAGGGGCATTATGAATTAAGTCTGAGTTTCACTGGAGGTTCTGGAGAAGGAACCTAAAAGTTCACAGGAGAGTGGTTACAGCTATATTAGCAGTAATTCTAATTAGCAGTTTAAGAGGAGTGGGTCAGTTGACCAAAACAATTCATGCATGGTTGTTGTATACCTATGTTATACATGTCTTGGGGGATTTACTCCAGATGAGATATAATCTAGTCCTTGGGGATAAATGCCTCTAGGATTTGTGGTTTGAAGCTTTATGGAAGGAAGAAGTATTAGGCGTGTACTAACAGAGCCACGGGGAGGCAGCCGGGCCTCTTGGACTGCATGGCTTGTGGCATGGAGCTGTCACCTGGGTTTCTTCCAAAAGGAATCTGCTCTGGGGACACCAAATTGCTTTGAGAACGGAACCAAAGGGCAGTCAGGTGATCCATTTCACAGTTGCCCCATTGGTCTGCAGCAAACCACTCATATGGACACAGCCCAGGCATCCCCCCATTCTGTCTTCGGACAGTGTAGTGATTTGTCACTTTGCATAAATAATGGGATAGGGCATTTCGATGCAAATGAGTTTTGAGCATCTCTGTGGAACAACAACAACAGGAAAAAAATTAAAGCAACTCAGTAGGAAATGACAGGGAATCCGCCTAGAAATGGCACTAGGAGGTTTCACATCATTAAATAGAACCGAAGTTACCAGAGTAAGATAACCCAGAAAGAGCCAACCCTAAAATTCCCTGCATGTCGCACCTGAAAGAAACGCAAACGGTAATGCTAACAGTAGCTGAATTCTTCTCTGCGTTCCAGTCTTGTTTTTTATCTCGTTTATCCCAATGGAGCAGCAGGGGGCTGAGCTGTAGGAATCCTTATTTCCACCGGCATTAGTAAGATCTAGATCGTGCTTTG
Organism: Pygoscelis adeliae; assembly: GCF_000699105.1. Taxonomy (NCBI): domain Eukaryota; kingdom Metazoa; phylum Chordata; class Aves; order Sphenisciformes; family Spheniscidae; genus Pygoscelis; species Pygoscelis adeliae. The sequence goes on along the minus strand of NW_008824187.1, from coordinate 2,130,538 downwards.
CAAATGAGGGAAATCTGACATTTGGAGTTTTCCAAAGAGCAGTCAGTTAGCTAGCGCTTTGTGACAGCTTTTATATATGCAGCTAATGAATGGTGGAGAATGATTACAGTGGGGGCATAGAAGTAAGCATGGGTGCTATAGCAATAAATAAGAACTCATATAAATCAGTGGCATTTTATTGACTTCAGTTCTGCTGGCCTGATTTAAATCAAGTATGAATTTGGCCCTAGGGCCTTGCAGAAAAATCCCTGGGTCTGACACAAGTCCTGCTGTCTTGACTCAGACAAATTTTTCCTAAATTTTGGTGAGAGTCATGGTTGAACAAGGATTTCAGGGTTCTGCTATCACATAACACAAAAAATAGCTCTCTCATCAGCAGTTCATTTAGATTCGAAATGTATCTACATGTTTTATGGAAATTATAAGCTTTAAAATTGTTCCCATTGTGTTTTTAATGTTTGGGCATTTTCCACTCTTCATCTGTTCAAAAATGTATGTCACATTCCCCAGTTAAAAAAAATCAGAAGCATATATAAAAAAAAAAAACAAACAAAATAGATTAGCACATTTTTTTGTGTTATCTAAAATGTAGAAGTTGCATATTAAATAGAAACAAGCAAAATATCAATGGATTCAGAGGCACATGGCACTGTAGGTGGGGAAGTCAAGTAATATGAGCTGTCTTCATTTTTCATTCCTGTTGCTTTTGTTTTGGTGTTTTCAACACAGACTCATCAACTTTACAGCAGTGTCAGACTCTGAACAGAACCACATGTTAAAATAATAACTAATTATGGGAAAAGAAAAAAAGTACACAAAAAAGACATGAATTTTTAAGAGACCAAGTTGTCTCAGGGTTTTGTACTTTCCAAGGAAAAGTAATTGCATTGCTTTTGAAATCACAAACCAAAGCGTGAGTATAATTTCATATGGCAGTAAGAGTGCTAAAGCAGATCTACAAGAGATCTATTTTTATGAGCTTCTGTCTCATTTTCAGGAGACCTTCCATATCTATGTGTAAGAAAAGGATGGCAGCTTAAGAGTAATTGCATTGCTTTTGAAATCACAAACCAAAGCGTGAGTATAATTTCATATGGCAGTAAGAGTGCTAAAGCAGATCTACAAGAGATCTATTTTTATGAGCTTCTGTCTCATTTTCAGGAGACCTTCCATATCTATGTGTAAGAAAAGGATGGCAGCTTAAGAACCACAAAATCACAGAATAGTTAGGGTTGGAAGGGACCTCTAAAGGCCATCTAGTCCAACCCCCCTGCCCTGGGCAGGGACATCTTCAACTAGATCAGGTTGCTCAGAGCCCCGTCCAACCTGACCTGGAATGTTTCTGGGGATGGGGCATCCAACACCTCTCTGGGCAACCTGGGCCAGTGTTTAACCACCCTCAGCGTAAAACACTTCTTCCTTCTATCTAGTCTAAATCTACCCCCCTTTAGTTTAAAGCCATTCCCCCTTGTCCTGTCACAACAGGCCCTGCTAAAAAGTTTGCCGCCATCTTTTTTATAAGCCCCCTTTAAGTACTGATGGGCTGCAATAAGGTCTCCCCAAAGCCTTCTCTTCTCCAGGCTGAACAACCCCAACTCTCTCAGCCTTTCATTTTCGTGGCCCTCTTCTGGACCTGCTCCAACAGGTCCGTGTCTGTCTTGTGCTGAGGGCTCCAGAGCTGGACGCAGCACTGCAGGTGGGGTCTCACCAAAGCAGAGTAGAGGGGCAGAATCCCCTCCCTTGACCTGCTGGCCACACTTCTTTGGATGCAGCCCAGGATACGATTGGCCTTCTGGGCTGTGAGCGCACATT
>NW_008824187.1:2125978-2126692 GCF_000699105.1 Pygoscelis adeliae | reverse complement strand
CCCTTTAATCCTGACCCATAAGCTCTCGGTCAGCTCCTCATCCATCCCCAGGCAGACCTCCATGCACTCCAGCTGGTCATTGACATAGAGGGCAACACCCCTTCCTTGTCTCCCCTGCCTGTCCTTCCTAAAGAGCCTGTATCCCTCCATCCCAACACTCCAGACATAGGAGCCATCCCACCACGTCTCCGTGATGCCAATAAGGTCATAGCCCCGCAGGCGTGCGCACGTCTCTAACTCCTCTTGTTTGTTCCCCATGCTACGTGTGTTTGCATAGAGGCATTGAAGTTGGGCCCCCGATGAAGCTGTCTTACTGGCTGGAGTTCCTTTGTGCTGCTCTTCAGGCGCTCTCCTGCTGGCCTGTGTCCCTTCTCCAGGCTCTGGGCACCTAGTGCTGGCCCTGGCATCAAACTGGTAGGAGTGGGGTGGATTGAGGTTCCCCTTCCTTGGCACCTCTAGTTTAAAGCCCTCTTCACCAGCTTGGCAAGCCTGTGACTGAAGACTGGTCTCGGAGCATAAAGCATAGCAGTGTTTGCCTTAATCTGAAATAGCAATGTTTATAACCTGGTGTCCTGGTTTCAGCTGGGATAGAGTTAATTTCCTTCCTAGTAGCTGGTACAGGGTTGTGTTTTGGATTTAGGGTGAGAACAATGTTGATAACACACCGATGTTTTAGTTGTTGCTAGGTAGTGCTTGCACTAGTCAAGGACTTTT
>NW_008824187.1:2102863-2125847 GCF_000699105.1 Pygoscelis adeliae | reverse complement strand
ATGGGACGTCATGCTCAGTATATAAAGCTGGGGGAAGAAGAAGGAAGGGGGGGATGTTTGGAGTGATGGTGTTTGTCTTCCCAAGTAACCGTTACGTGTGATGGAGCCCTGCTGTCCTGGAGGTGGCTGAACACCCGCCTGCCCATGGGAAGTAGTGAATGAATTCCTTGTTTTGCTTTGCTTGCGTGCGCGGCTTTTGCTTTACCTACTAAACTGTTTTTATCTCAACCCACGAGTTTTCTCACTTTTACCCTTCCGATTCTCTCCCCCATCCCACCATGGGGGAGTGAGCGAGCGGCTGCGTGGTGCTCAGTCGCCGGCTGAGGTTAAACCACGACACCTGGTATCAAACACGCGAGCACATTAAATCTCGCGTTGCACCAGTCACCAGCATGGCAACAGCTAGAAGGGAACAGGAGACAGGGAGCACAGAAACTGCCCTCAGACCTGGCCATTGCACGTCTGCACCACCCCTTAATTAGGTTCAGCTGCAAAAGCACACTAATGAGGCAGGAGGTATATAACCACCTCAGCTGCTATACTCTTAAGGTTGCTGGATTAGGACTCATACTTGTGCTCTGTTGTAAGGAAGCTTATTTTTCCTAGACTAATGCAGAAAAAGTATTTTTCCTTTTGGCCTATGAAATATGTGGATGTAAATAAGAATTTGAAGGTGGTGGGGTCAGGTTGGTTTTGTCAGTTTGTTTCATACAGGTGGTGACAAGAAAAATAAGTCAGGTCAAATGGGAATGAAATTTCTGGGTTTTTTTGGTTATTTGGTTTTTTTTTTTTTTTTTTCCAGGAGAGAAAGAAAAAAGAAAACTAGCAAATTTATTTTAATCCCAAAGTAAGTATTTCACTTTGTGTAGGGAGCAGGAGATTGTGTTCAGAAGTAAATTTATATGAATTTCCAAACAAAATTCTTATTTCCACATGAGAAAAGGAAAGACTGTTTCTAAGCTGTTGCCTTGATTTTTTTTTTTTTTCTGTTTCTTTGCTGCGTTGATCTGTTGAAATTGCTTGACCAGTTGTTGTAGACTCACAGATTGGTTCAGGCAAATGCACGTGAGGGTTAGGAAAAACCTGTTCACAGAAAAGTGAACAAACTAGTCTTCTGAAATGTTTTCACATTTCTTCTTCAAGGCACCTATAAAAGATGCTAAATTTCATCTTTGGTTTGATAAGTGGCTCTGAGGAGGTCTGAGTGTCCTCTGTTTCCACTGAAGCCATGATATAATGTTTTGAAAGTGCATAATGTTTCCTAGGGTTATGTTGTCAACTCATGCAAAAATCCTTGTAAACATTTTAGCCAGCTCCCAGAACTGGGGCAGCAGCACAGCTCTGAAATGTCTATGCAAGAGTGTTCCGCATGCATGCGCGTGAGCAAACTCATGGACTCTCGTGTACTGCAGTATCTGTAGCCAGTGCTTTTTTTGTAGCAGATAGCTTTGAATTTTGGACTAGGGTTGAGCAGCTCAAGGAAAATGGTGAAAATATTTAAGCTTTATTTCTTTAAGATACTGTAAGACAGAACAAGTCATAAGTCCAAGCAAGCATGAGTTTTTAAACAAAACTTACCTAGATATTTATGTACAGGCAAATGCAATTCTGTCTGTATATCCACAAAAATCACATTTCTGAGAAGAAAAACTCATGATTTTTTCATAGGGCATATTATTAGTACTCTTCAGAGAAAAAGGAAAAAAAAAAGCAAAGATCAATAGTCTAGGCAGAGAAAAGCAATGGCCACAAAATGACTTCTCAGAGGAGCCAGCTAGGAAGGTGCATCTCTTGGTCAGCAACCTGGCCTTGTAAGAGTTGCTACTTGCTGTCCCCACCCAAGACCTTTCTGGGAAAATTTGTGTATCATCACTTGAGACACAGCTCTGCAGATCTTGCTACAAAGAGAAACTCCTATTTAATTTATGTTGCTTTTACTGTGTTAGACAGCCATGAAGAGTATCATGCAATTCCCCACAGGCCTGGGCACCAGCACAGTCATTCCCATATTACTCAGCCATCATGTTTTTGGATCAGCCCCTTTCTGCCCCTCTCCCTCAACACAGGTTACTGCTGTCGTTGGTATTCCCTGCCCTGGCTTGGCACTAGGGCTAGAGCCAGGGGAGTCAGGTTTACTTTGCCGCTTAAGTTTTTCAGAAAAGTGCCTATGAGCCAAAGAACAGTCTTAAGCATGAAGCAACTCACTTTAAAGCAGTGGTTGGCATACCCTGATCAGAAACCCTGCCTCTACTGCTTGCTGCTATGCCTTTACTTCACAAACACCATAGGTGTGCAAAATGCAAACTGCCGAGGAGGTCAGGGCACTGCAGGTGAGTGTCAAAGATGCCTGTGAGTATGAGAAGAAAAGGCAGCGAAGCCAACGGTGGAGGCAGCAGTTGGCTGTCAAGCCTCGGTCTCTGGCACGTCAGACAAACTGCACTTTATGTCACATTCCTTGCACACACCTGCCAATTCTGTAAAGCACAAACTTTGCCGAGGGAGGGTTTCAGACGGTTTCTTTCTGTTTTGTGAGGATTTGGGTTTTTTTAGAAAAGCAAGTTTGGTTATATTTCTTTGCAAAGCTGCAAAAATAAGAAATAGAGGGGGGTTGGACTAGATGACCTTTAGAGGTCCCATCCAACCCAAACTATTCTATGATTCTATAATGGAGGATGGAAAGTAACTATTGAAGTCAGAAATAAAATATATGTTAATTGGTTCGTTTGCTTCAATTACATTGCAACACTTGGGTATAAGATTGTCCTCAGGGTTCAAAAAGGAAGGTGCCCTTTATGTATAGGATAAAGCTGTTCTTGGCTATTACCATTTACTTAGCCCTTAAGTAAAAAAATCTTGAAAAAATGAGCAGAAGTCAATGACATTTAGCAGAGTGGAATGGTTAATCCTGAATTATGTGGCTTATGCATGGATATACATCATATATCATCACATATACATCAGTTACAACTGGGGGGGGAGCTAACCTAGTCTAAAATGCAAATGAGAAGCAGTAGGATATACAGTGAAGGAATATTTCAGCCAACTGGGGTAAAACAGCACTGGTGACAAAGGTGAAAGCAGAAAAGGATTCTGCAAAAATAACTGGTAAAACAAAGGGTTTACACTTCATAGCAATATTTGGAAACAAATATCATGGGATGATGGTCTTCCCTGTTTCTTGCAACTTTGAATAAAATACTTCTAGTTCCTGCACTGTCTGGGTGAAGGTGATATGTTCTGCATATGATCTCAGCCCAGTTTTTGCAGATGAGGTAAGTGCACATGTTTCCAGGTATATGGATGATTGCCTGAGCTGTGGCAAAGTTTAGACTCTTCTGAGGCTGATACCTGTGCTAGGTCTGGGATGTCCCGAGGCGTTCATTTGCTTGACATTTCACTTCAGTAACAGAAATCTTTGGATTACATATTGCTCCTGATTGATAGTCACATATCTCCATTACTAGGATATATAATATCCATCACTACTAAATATTCAGGAAACCTATCTAAAGACCAAACTGTGAGCTGGGAAGAAGCTTCTAATATTGGTGTAGGTAGTCAGCTAAGATGCTGTTGAGATTTGAGTATTTTAAACCTTAGTACACAACTGCGCTTTGGTTTTCTTTGAGCCACCCTTTCCACATACTTCTGGGAAAAGAATGCAATTATTTGTGGACAACATATCACACCCTTGAAGAATAACCAAATGTTTTTAGCCACAGAAATAATACATGGCAGCTTGGCTTCAGTGCAGAGCTCCCATGGGTGGACGTCCCAGGATCCTACACCTAACCCCTCTGGAGTGCAGCAGTACAACTGTCTAGGCTGGGAGGTCATTGCCAGTCAAGAAGGTTGGTCTTCTGCAGAAAGGGGAGGGGCCCCCACCCATGTTTCATTCAGAAGGATGAAAGTCCTGAAAAGGAAGGACTTTCCTAGATCTCTGGTTTACAAGTTAATTATTCAAAATTAGTCAATTTTTGTTATTAGTGGAGTATGACATGAGACCCTGTCAACAAGTGATGTGGTTCCCTCTAGATGTCTGACAGCCAACATTTTGTCAGCTTAAACATTGGTTCTCTCCTAAGACCAGTCAAAATGATGGGAGGGCCTGGACTCAGCTGAAAGAAGGCTCCTGAGCAGGACAAGCCTGCCAACTGTCTGGGAAAAAAACACATTCTTTTGCAAAGCAAGAATGCTGCGCAGAAGTCTGAATCTCAGCAGCTGACAAGGGACCATTTTATCACTGGCAGGGTGGTCTCCATCCACAGCAATCTCTGCACAGAAGCAGCAGCTGTTGTCCCTACACTCACTGCAAAACCCGTCCCTGCGCTGAGGCCAGAGCCCTCCTGACACTCTGCAGCCCCCTGGGGCAGAAAGATGGGGTAATGCCATAGGGCACAGTAGGCTGGGGAGAAATGTGTGACAGTCCCACACAAGATAGAAGGATGCCCTGAAATGCAATGGCGTGGGAAGTACGTGAATGCAGGTAAGCACAGATGATATAGAGATGCACTTTCTTCCAAAATGTGGAGGTCAGTGCGAGACACAAGATCAATGTGCCTTGGCTGGATTGATTAAATAGCTTAAAGACAGGGTCTAACATTAAAGTGATAAATGCAAAAATTGAGGAAGAAGGCATCCTTCTCTTGTCATACAGAAAATAGTCCTAAGTCACAGTCGCGTTCAGAGCATGCTCTAAGTCCAAGGATCATGTCAGTTCTGGCGACAGCAGCCACCTCACTGTAGAAGGGTGGTACAGCGACACCAGGTTGCCACTGCTTTTGATTTGTATCATCGCCTTGATTCTTCTTCATACATCAGGTCCGCTTTTTGTAAGGGCCACAACCTTATGTTAATATGGAAACTTCTTTCTTCCCTGAAATGAGACTGCTGTCAGATGTGCGTGGCACTTTACATTTAGAGCTGTAGAGGACTTCACAGCTCCTTTAGAACTCTGCCTTAGAAAGGCATCTCGCTGCCACAGTTTCATTAATTTACATGAGCGTGAGATCACCCCATCTGAGCTTAGGCAAATTGGATTCAGAAACTGAGCTGTGTTGTACTGGCATTAGTGTTTTGAAGATCACTCAGATGGGTTTTGAATTACTTGCTATTTATCAGTCTAGGCCATAATTTATTGTACAAACCTTTCTGTTCCTAAATCCATGCATTAATCTCTGTTTTCTGGGAGACTTGAGTTCTGAGAGATGAGTTAAAAAAAGCTATATTAATCACTTAACATTTCCAACAGTTTGTAAAGTTTGAAACACCTAAAAATTCTCCTCAGTTTCAGTTCCTAGCAGCCCTAGAAGACCTCAGAGAGTAACTTCTAATGGAAACACTGAGAAATTTAGTAGTCCCTCCATTTTACCTTCAAAAGTACAAACACATAAAATATTTGAAATATTTTTAATTTAGGTTTATGTATCAATATGAGGAAGTAAATGAAGAATTACCATTAGAAATGTCTCCGAAAGAGAACAGTGTAAGTATCTTGCCCTTTAGCAAGCCACAGTTTAATGAATGTTTAACAGGCTGCCTCCAGCTAAAGTGTGCCATAACTGTACACGGGACAAAATAAAGCAAAAAAAACCAAAACCCCTGTGACTTACAACATTTACATATGCAGGGATTTCATATTCTTTTCAGCATAGTTGGTTTGTTAATTTGCCAGTTGATGGGAGAAGTTGTGTTATTTTTGTGTGTCGTGTTGGATTAATACTCCTTGTTTTCTTTGAATTTTAGCTGAAGAAAGAAACTCAAAGCAAGCTAATACCTGGAGAAAGTACCACATCTAAACTGTATTTAGTAATTAGTATTAAGAAAGATAATTGTGGAAATAACGAGGAAATATTGATGCTAATGTTTCAGCCTTTGTCCAACATGCCTCAAGAGATTAAATTTTCTGCTTAAATTGATATCAGAAGAGATACAGTAATTATTTAATAGTATTTAGAAATTAAGCTGAAGATATTTCATGGATTTGGTTGGTTTAAAGTTAATGCTATTTCAAGAAGATTATTGTTTTCTTAATTAAATGTAATTTTAACTGCTGAGTACGCTAGGACAACTAAATACATCCTTTTACATAGCAGCTCTTTATTTTTAAACCCCCTCCCTTATTCTTCAGAAGATAAAAACAGTAAGAGTTTAATCTCCTATTTTTCTGCTTTTGCGCCAGCTGAAGGGCACAGAGCAGCGTTACAAAGCATCATGGAAAATCCCATCAGTCTACTTTATAGACCTTGTACTTTCTGCAGAGCCTGGTGACATGAGGAGAGGCAAGGAATAATCTCATATAGCAGCTGGCGGGAGTTTTCCCTGAGTTGGGGAAAGGGAACAGGACAGGTTCTAGAAAGGTGCTTGTTTTTACAGCAAGGTGCTGGGCTGTTTCCAGATTTACGAGGTTAAGTGCATATCTGGGATGGGTGTTAGCCTCTGTATTATCTCCTGTGTCCAACTGACTGTCCTGCACTGCTTCTCAGCACTCCTGGAGCCCAATAGGAGGCTGGGATGTCCCTTACCTGCTCCACAACATGCACCTTGCCACATGTACCCCTGCCAAGGCCATGAAGCTTCCTACAGCTCAGCGTGAGGGGCCTTCAGCCCCTGCCTGCTGCTCACAACAGCCAGCCATTCATTTCCCATCTGGCTCTGTGCAGCATATAAGTGTCCTGCCTTGTTCTTCTCAGAGATTTTTCTCCCAGATGTGAACATCCCAAATGCAAGATTTGACCCTTAATATTGTATCTTCACCATTTTTACCTCTTTGGCTGTGTTGTTAAACTACTAGTCTATTCTGGGGACTTGTGAGAAATATAAAGGTGCTTTTGGTAATTTAATTTATATTTTCATTGCCTGGTGAGCTGGTTGTAGTGAGAATGGAAGCAGAGAAGATTGTGAGTGCAGAGAATGCCTTCAGCTGTCCCATAGCTAAGTCAGAAGCTCTGCCATGTAGCCAGTGGGAGGGTTACACTTAAAACTCATGAAGGCAACCCTGAAAAGACCAGCCTTTACCCGTTTTACAAGCGGCAGATGGTTCATCATGTTATATTTTATTGACCTACAGGAAGTGATAGAAGGTGTTTTTGTCACTCCTACTTGCTACAAAACCTATAAAAGTTGCTTTTAGCTGTTAACTAGTGACTTTAAATTAGGTATCTGTCTTGTTTAATGAGGAAAAGAGTAAAAAAATCAATGAGAGTAGGGTTTGTAAATATGTTATCTGAATCCCCTGGGCTTATTAGGTAAGATAGTCTTGTAGACAGCAAGAGCCATATGGAAATCCTTGAGGTAATTTCATGCAGTGTTGTTCCATACTTGTAATTCTTTGGCTGCGCAGATGACTTCCTATCTGGCCAGACTAAGTAAGACGGGTGAGTCACCCATTAAGCGGATTAAATGCTTCTGGCTAGAAGAAAGCAGAGACCAAGCTTTTGTGTGTGGCACGGAGTCGAGCTAGTATGATAAAAGAAATGCAAAAAACAATCTAATTTTAATTTCTGACATGCTTAAATAACAGAAGAATTTGGAGCCGCTCTATTTTAAATGAGAAACCTAAATGGATTACTAATGATCATTCAGGGGTAAATCAAGTTCAGAATATAAACTAGATGCCTAAAAGCAACATTTGTGACTTTTCGGTGAGCTGTTCTCCTAAAACAAAGGTAGTCTGGGGTTGTCAGTCTCCTGAATGTTTTACAGCCTTAGAAAGTTATGTCAAGAATGTGAATTTTGACAAAATTGTAACCTTAGGGCATAGGAACTCCACTTTTTTAAAAGTTTGAACAGAGACGTGGTTCTGTCTGAGCCAAATTCGGACAAATGGAGGCTGGGAAATGTGGCTGCACTTCCTGTAAGTGTAGACAAAACCCATCAGATGTGCAAGTGGCTTAGTTCAGTAAAATGTACAGATCAGCCATAAAGCTGGAAGGCGTTTATGGACATAAAGTATTAATTTCAATCAGCTGGGCACAGGTGGCATTTACATGTGAAGGGCTGAGGCAGCAGGAGGCAGGTGAACGGGCAGAAAAGCAGAGTCTAACAACCGGTAACAATCCTGTTTCATATCCAGCTTTGATCTGTTTGGCCACCCTGAACTTTCAGTGGAAAGTTGCATGTACTTAATTTAAATAGTCTCTGAATGATGAAGGCAATATAGGGGTGGATCTACTCTGCAAATTGCTTGACAGGTTTTATCCCCAAGGAAAATTTTCAAAAGCAAAGAGCTCTGAGGCATCTAATTTCCCTGGAGTGGGTTTTGAGAGCCGAACTTGTATCAAATGCCTATCCAACTTTACTGTTCCTCTGTGTGTACCTTGAATGGGTCACCACTGTGTGCTTCACGCTTCAAATCTTAGAGTTTACAGGAGAGTGGATTGCTGATGATGACTTGTGATTTCTTACTGTATTAAACACGCAAGGTGCTACCATTCCACACAAAAAAATGAAGGCACACTTCCACAACCTGGAAAAGACAGAGTTGGTACTTAGGGCAAGATGCTTTAAGAGCAGGCAAAAAAAGTTCAAGGCCAAGGCAACCATGGGCCTCTCGGTGGCCTCATGGCTCAGTCTATCATTTATACTGTAAAGCGGCATAGTGGCTGCTTGATGAAATACCACTCAGCAAGTTTCAGCTGGCACTTAGAATATTTTTCAACTGGGAAATTTCCTGTCAGCTGTGTAACAGCTTTCATTGACTGAGCAGAAAACACCAGCACAGCCAAAGACAAGAAAAAGAAGCAAAAAATAATTGACTTAGAGTAATGCCCATGTCTTGTGGAAGCCTGCTGTAGTAAAGAGTGGAACAACTCTTCTTAAACACTATTTCTACTTAAGTGTATTTTGAATTGCTTAAGAAATGAATATTAACAGCAATAAATCAGGGACTGAATGAAACATGCATTTGAGCCAATTTTTGCATGCATCCTAGCAGCTTTACTAAAACAGTTTGGTGTTGGCATCTGCCTCTACTGTCATCCAACAAAGCTTTGTCTTCTAAATGCAAAATAATCTTGTTTTTTTTTCCAGACTGAATTAAGTCACCCAACTGGATGATTTTTCTCCAGCAAATATGGGAAGGTCTTTCCTAGATCTCTGGTTTACAAGTTAATTATTCAAAATTAGTCAATTTTTGTTATTAGTGGAGTATGACATGAGACCCTGTCAACAGTGATGTGGTTCCCTCTAGGTGTCTGACAGCCAACATTTTGTCAGCTTAAACATTGGTTCTCTCCTAAGACCAGTCAAAATGATGGGAGGGCCTGGACTCAGCTGAAAGCTGAGCCTGCCAACTGCCTGGGAAGAAAACACCAACCAAATAAGTTGGTCTAGCACAAAAGCAGTTTATTATACATCCTCAAAGCTTGGTGCAGACTTGGGTTGGGAATAGAATGAACCCTTCCTCTACTGTTGTAGTACCTTTGTGCTACCCTTCAACTGCTCTCTTGATGAGTTCAGCAATAGGATCGAGGGTTTGTATTCCTAAATGTCAGCAATAAACAGGGGGAATACTATACTCTTATTAGCTGTTCTTGACCTTCCCCACTGCTGGGGCTATGACAACATGATGCGGCTATTCAGCAGGGTAGATTTATCTCTGAAGCCTGTGGTATCTCTTAAAAGAGCCGCATCTAAGGAGATTTGTCTTTTCTCCTCTAAGCAGAGAAACATTCTTTCATTCCAACAGGATCAGAGTTTATGGTGCTCTCATCTATTCCAGCAAGTGCTAAATCTGTTGATGGAGGGTGTTTCCAGGTCTGTTTTCCCTCTAATCATTCTCCATAACAGAAGCAAAGAAAATAATTGATGTGCTGCTTTTACAGGCTCAGCCTGTCCTTAATTCAGAATTAACAGTAGACACTGTAAAAATAATCTGAAAATGGGGGTTTACTTCTATAATTTTTTACTGTCCATTCTTGTTCATCTCTCCTAAACCGTGGTACAAATAGAGCCCTAGGTCATGTTTTAGAGGTGATATAAAGCAATGGTAAACTGTAGATTTGGTCTGAATGACAGAGCAAACTGATAGAAACTTGGTGGTTGGAGACCAGATCACAGTTTCTTGGAGAAGGTGGTAGGATTACCAGGAGATCCAGCCTGCTTGGGCCATACCTCTTCTCACTACACTGCAGGCACATCCCTGTGTCCTCAAAATAGATACCCTTGCACCTAACCCCTGTGTCCCAATTTCCTTGGCTGTAGGAATGGGGGTGATTGCCCAGTGCATTAGGGTCTGAGTACTAATGTGTTGCAGGCTGTGAGTTACTCGGAGACTAACTGGAGTCAATGTAAGAATAAAGAGGTTCTAGCTCAGGAAGTGTCTGTAAATGTGTTTGCTCTGTAATGTGCTTGGACTTGAAATGCAATAGTGCGGAGAGAAATAACTCTAATTTACTCACTGAGGGTCAGAAAGGGGGAGTCAAGCATGAAAAATAGCAGAGTGGTGGCTCCAGGAGGTACTTTATCTTATGTTCTTAGAGAAAAGCCCTGCAGAGCTGTGGGTATGTTGAGTTCAAGCCAGTAATTTTTTTTCTTTTTTTTTTTAACTGTGAGCTTAACTGCAGAGCCATGAGAAGTCTCCCTGCATTCATGAATAGTGGTTTGGGGCCTGAGAGCTCAGGGCCTGGCTGGCCGGTGCCAAGCTTTACTTTTTCGTTTGCCCTCCTCAGCAGGTGGGTCTCAGCCACCTTATTCACTGAATGACAGCTTGGGACAAATCATGGTAATTTACTATGTGAGCTTTTCTTGGAGCAACTTGTGCACACCATGAAACATACCTTCATTGCCCAAGTATTTTTCCTAAATTGTAAGTGTGTAGTCATACTGAGAGCATATTTCATATGAGAACTGATTATGCACATGAATTGTTTGGCAAATGTTTTCTGAAAAATGAACAAACAGTTGAGAAAACCAGTGTTTGCTGACAATACACACAGAGCAAAGGTAGAATTCGTCAGCTACATTATTCACTACAAATTGTTCAACTGGCTCTAATATACTTTCCTTCCTTCTCTTGAGAAAAGATCAGGGATTACGTTCTTCAGTATATTTCTGTTTGATTTCTTCTCTCACTGAATGGGTTTTACATTTGAAAATTATAATCTGCTGCAGATAAACTTTGTGAAAATGGTCTATTCTCTTATGTCAACCTACCATTATTTTTCTCTGTCCTTATGACATCCCACTGTTTCCCCCCCACCCCTCCAAAGAGTAGAATAGTATTTCCAACTTCCCAAGCTACAACTCATTATCCTAGGAGCATCTCACAGCCAGGGCTCTGCAAGGGGACGCACCAAGAGGCATTCGCGTTGCTGTTGGAGCAGAACAGACAGAAAAGCTGTTCTGCTGTCATTTTAAACAGGTGGGTCTTCTCTTCAACAAAGTTAATAGACCTGTGCAGGTTTGACTGCAGTGAAAAGATAGTTTCATCACCCTTCTGCTACTGCTAGAAAATGCTGTTCTTTTCTCTTTTGAATACCTGGGTTTAAATCGTTCCTCCCAGAGCAGTGAGGGCTGGGGAAATGGAGAATAGGGCACCCCAAAGGGTGTCAAAAATAGGATTTGCTCACCTCTCAGTGCTGCAGGCTCGATGGAAATGAGCTGTGTCTCCAGCCAGCCGTCGGCGGAGCCCTCAGAGCCCATGCATGACACAGGCAAGAGCTCAGATAATTCAGTATCATCTGCTCTCTCATACAGACTTTGCTGGTAGCTCTGTGCACAACAGCAAAAGCTAAACCTCAAAATAAGCTGCTTTCATAAACTTGGCTGTATGGGTAGTTTGTTGTTCTCTGTTTTTTCCCTCTGGGCATCCTCAGGGATTCTCCTTTTCCTCCACCGCTTCTTAAACTGGTACCTGTGGGGTATCTAGCGCTGCTCATGGTGCAGTTGCTTCCCCACGCCTGCAGCGAGGTTAGCATGGACTGGCTCTGCCTTGCATGAGCTGTGACTGCTGTATGTGACAAGGCCCCGCGGCTTGACTCCTTGCCTTGTACCCGCCTCAGGGCTGCCAGCCCCTGTACGCCAAATGTGTTTTCATAGCCCCTGACTGCAAGCCAAAGGGCCTGTGGGACTAATATTTAGGTTACTTGCCAGGTGGCACTTGAAGTGGTGTGCACATTAGTGCTGCACATGAATTCCCAGACTGGCAGAGCCGTGCTCATCACCTGCCCTTCCTTTGGAAGAGAAGACAAGCCAGCCACCTTCACCTCGGCAGCTGGACATAACAGACCGACCCCAAGCTCGTTCAAGAAGTGATAACGCTTCTCTTCCCCACTCAGCTTCCCCCTCAGGTGCTTGAGGCTGTTACCATTTTGAGGTATTCGAATTAAACAATTCTTGGTTTTATTCTTTGGGTGTTTTCTCCCAATTTTTTTTGTGGCTTTCTCAATATGATATTTGAAATAAATTATAATTTGAGGTGCTTCAATATTTAATGTTTTTCTCCCAGCAAACCCTGGGAAGGCATAGGCACAAACACACACATTTTCTGTTTTGCCATTGTGTGCAGTAAGTGATATCTATTCTTCCTTGTTGGTTATTTTTACCTGCTTACTCTTTTTCCTCCTCTGTTGCTACTCCGCAGCTTTTCTAACCCTTCTCCATTTCTGTGGCAAAACTGAAACTCAGACGAATAAAGTTTTCCAGCTTTTGGAAAGTTACCATGTTTCAGTTGTCCTTTTCAAAAGTGAGATTGCCAGAAGTGGTAAAAAAAAACCCCACAAAACCACATCAATGATTCTATTACATTCAGTGAAAACTTTAAGGTTTAGGTTTTTAAACTCTCTGCTGTGGAATTTTCCAGTGGGGGGGGGGGGAAGTGTATAAAAAAACTATTGGAAAAATGAGCATTTGCTGCTGTGACAGACATAACTCGGAGAATTCAGTCTTCCCCAGCACCAGCATTTGGATTATTAGCAAGGAAACAGTTTCAATAATTCTGTGGATAACACAAAGATGATCAGGCAGAATTTGGCTTATTGCTATAGCTGCTTCTGGAAATTATTACACTCTATTCATAGTCAATAGATAGCACAAATGTAGTTTGAGATCAAAGGTTACTAAGAATCAGAAACAGCCAGGAGATTGGGATTCTCACTTTCCAGAGCTGGCTTTTTAGGTAGCACAGACAGTAATTTCTCTTGTCTTGCTGGGTAAGAGACATTTTATTGTTTGCAGAGTCATTCAGTAGCTGAAGGTCTGAGCCAAATGTGTCTGCAGCTCTCCTTCATGGACAGAGTATTTTAGCTCTCCCAAGAACTCTGTGACTATCTATGACAAGGAAGGTTTATGTTCATGGTGAAACTGGTGATGTTTGGCTTTGCAGGAAATAGTAAGGTTGCTAAGGAATGGTTGGCTTCTCCAAAGGCAGGGCAGTACTGTGGGGTGAAGTAAAGCTCGTAACACCCCAGTTTTTTTCAACCTACTACCCCAGTGTACAGGTTCAGACATCTGGCTCCACCTACTTCACACTATAGACTTAGCTAGGTGACACAACACAGCTTTTTATTTTCTTGTAGGGCTTGGGAAATTCACGACCGGTTATTGATGCTTATTGATATTTGGATGTAAGCATTATATCAAATGTGCTTTTACTGCCATTTGTTCCAATAAAAAGGTAAAAATGTATAATCTAAATGCAAACTTGTCCATGAGTAATGAATAAAAAGAATAGCTACTAAGTTAGTGGTCTTACTGAACACGAAATACTATGGAAAAAAATATGATAAATACATACAGAAGGAGAAATGGAAGAAAATACATTTATTTTAAAAACAAAAACTGCAAAGGAGGAGACAATTGTACTCTAGACTTCCATTCTGTCAGAACATGACATAATAAGCTCTCTTGATTCTTAAGGAAAGTCTTTCAATGTAATTTTCTGCAGCTTTTAAAAGAATAAAAAACTAAGAATGAAGCATGGATTACTCCTCTGAGGAGTATCTGCCACTTTGTGCTTTCTCAAAACCCTTGTCAGTAGAACTTCTTGGCCATTGTGTTAGGAAAGAGAAAAGTGTACTTGCCACTAAGAAGGTATTCAGAAGAACAAAACAAGGCAATAATAAGATACTTGACACAACAGCTAGCTTTTCAGCAACATATAGCATCATAGCATGCTACTTCTGGAAGTCTGCATGACTTTCATATGCAGCCTAGTAAGGCTGGCTTGTGCCTGTCTTTCCCAGAGAGCTAGTCGTGAACTTGTTAACTTTCATAACGCAGCACTATTTGTAGCAATCTCAATACTTATCAGTAACAAGCTATTCTACTTAGGGATTTTGCTACCATATCTTTCAGATCGCATAAGGATGACACGGTAGGATTATGCAAAAAAGCTGGTGGGAGCTTTCTGTGAAAATGCATTTGACCAGTTTTGAAGACGTCGTTTATGGATACAGTTCCAGACAGTCTTTACGGCTGCTGGAAAGGGGAATAGGGCATGGGATCAAGGGAGGACAGATGTTCATTGCTCAAACTCAGCAAATGCAAAAGGAACATTTATCTAAATGTAACTTCATGCAAAACTTTAAAACCAAGCCTACAAAGGCTTTCTATGTTAAAGCTGTGTCCTTTGAGCTTATACAGGTTTAATGGTGCTGCAGGCTAATGCGCTATCCATTCACCTTCATGCTAGTCGAGACCACATGTAATTGCAGAGGAACAGGTCTCCCTTGGTCCCAAAGGGAACTACCGAACAAGCACAGCTAATGAAACTACTTTCTTCTGGACTTGTGTCACTTCATTTTTAAACTCAGTTATAGGTGGAATTTTTTGCTGACTCCATGTATACCAAAAAGATTTCTCTGCCTTTTTTCCCTAAAGCCTTTCCCCTTTTCCCCACACTGAATATTTGGCAGCATTCAGCTGCAGAAACTAGATAACTGCATTGAACATCATCAGGGTTTTGTAAACTGCCACCGTTCTTTCTCTAACTCCCTATTTCTATAACACTACCAGGAAATTCCTAATCTTTGGGAGCCAGGAAATATGGGCACGTTCAGTCACGAAAGTCAGTCTAAGACAAAAGTATTGATGTAGCGTCATTGTGTGGTTCCTATACCATCAAAACCCCTTGCTGTTTTCCGACTCCTGCATGTAGAGCAAGGAAGTGTGTTCAGTAGTCGCGTGAGGATTTGCAAGTGGGTGTATCCTTGTCTCCTGTGTACCAGGTGAGCCGTGCCTCAGAAATAATCTCAGGGAACTTGTGTAAATCTGCACCTCTGTGGCCTACAGCCAGGGCAGCACTTTGCAAAAGGCACGTGGCTTTGTCTCTTACAGACTTTAAATTGACTATTTCTCAACTTTGAAACAGTGCTTGAAATCATTAATAACTTGAAATAATAGAATGTGTCAAGAGCTGCTTTCTAGAAGCTTTTATGACACTTGGAAATATATCTCTATATCTTTAACCCACAAGCGAAGGGACAAAGCATTCTTGATTTAGGGGTTTTTCCATGCAGCAGTATTAATTTTGGAGGGTGAAAGTTCTTGCCAGATATTGCACCTAAGCTGTTGATAAAGAAGTATTTATCCCATCCGATTCCATTTCAGGGCGGGTTTTGGTCCTTTTCTTAGCACACTGTCTTAGTTGTGCTGCTCCCATGTCAGCTGGGAGACAGTGCTGAGATTAAAGACATCTGAGCTGTTTGACCATGCAGGTTATAATAAAGACCTCAGAGATTTTTATTCTACATTAGAACAGTAGTTTAGAATAATTTATTTTTTTTAATAGTAGTTGATTATAAAAATCTCGGGGTTTACCACTGGTAAAATTATTCAGAGGATGTACCAAGATTTTAAAGCAGAACAAATATCAGAGCAAAAGGGATTTCCAGCTAACAGAGTTACTGAGTGATACATTTGAGGAAGATTCTTTTGTTTTACACTAGTTGTTTACGTTCTTAATTTTATGTTGCAAGTCTTGTATGTTTTACTTAGGGGTGCACTGAAAGATGAAAATATGTAGTTTTTCACACCATAATCTCATTTGGATACACTCGAGCACATAATCTAATTTTAGGTTGACTTTTCCTTTCCCTGTCTTAAAGTATTTTTCAAAGTCTTCCAAAGGCCACCACTGGCAACATCACCTGAGAAAAAACTTTTAGATTTTGCTGGATAACTACATTGCTCTAAACAGGAATGGAAATGCATTTTAACCAAGGCATTTATTCCCAGGTTCTTAATTAAATCAGTTCTTGCTTAATTTTCTTTTTCTCATTTTTTCCTTGCCTCAACTTTCCTTTTAACATTCTAATGAAGAGCTATGAATCTGGTGTCCCTAAGAGGAGCTTTTATCACTATATTTTGACTACAAAATTCTCCTGGCACTTCACCATGATTTTTTCCTTTCTTTCAATATTTTCACAATTTTTCACAATTTTTCATTATTTGCTATTAAACTAAGCCACCGTCTTCCCATGATAGTATTTGTCCACTTAAATATTTCCATTATTTCCAGCAGCACCACTAATGATTAATTCATTTCTGCAAGACAGCAAATCTTTCAGCCACAATAAGCTCAAGTACTGTATGTTGGCAAAATGTTAGGTGCTTTTGCTCCCACAAAAGCTGATGAGCAGAACAAGCATGTTTGTCCTGAGTGCTGATGACATCAATATCCTTGAGACTGCTTTTTTTCCTTTTAAAATAAAGGAGGACTTGGAAATTTTTATCCCTCTGGGTAGAAGAGTGTCGGCCACGCTTTCTATAACTTCAACAAGTACATGCATCACAGGGAATGTGCATCAAGGCCTTTCATCCTTCCATAAAAGCATTTTTTTTTTTCCTCCTTCATCCAGCTACGGAGCAAGGTGGCTGAGGTCATGCCATGTCAGAGGCAAAGCTTTCAGTCACTGTTGACTGCCTCTGGCAGGACACAGTTATCGTTTCCTTCCCCTTGTAAGTATCTTCTCCCTTCATCTGCCCTGGGAGTGCCACACGGGGAGCATCCCATTTCCTGGCCCTGGGAATATTGTAGCCCTACGTGCAGTGCATGGGAGAGAGACATTTCCATATAACATCACTTTACCGTCCATTATATACTCTCTGGATGGTATACCTTGTGTTATGCCCATTGAGAAATATATTTCTCTTTGTTAACAACAGAGAAACAAATCAGCCCAAAACATAATTTCCAAAAGGTGCCTTTCCAGCTCAGGTTGGAATAGGCAAGAAGAGCTCATTCACACTGTTTCTCGTGGTGTGTTAATGAAATGTTACGAACAACTGCTGGAACAAAAACTCAAGCAACATCAAAGTTATGTCCTTTATAAATCATACTTTGCAGGGAAGTAATGCTTTTTGGCTGCTTTGATGTCTAAGACCTGGATATACACGACACTACCCATATATTGTGTTTGTTTTTGGCTTTGTCCCTACACAGTCTGATCTTTGGGAAAGATTTCTGATGTCGTTACAGAAGTTAACCAATTCAAGTCTGCTGTTTCGTTCAGTCCCTGGTCTCCCCCCAGTACTTTCCATCCCTGTTGTACTCGGAGGCCCCTCAGCCTAGCTTCTGCAAGGCCAAGCGTTTGCAGGAATTACGAGGGAGGCACTGCAACAGCAAGGCAGTCAGACCAAGAGTGCTGAACGTTCTTGTCATTATCATGTTGGCTGTTGTCCCTTCTTTTTCTGGGAAGCCACTTATCGTGTCTTGCCTTCGAGGACAGTATTTCATTTTGATTTGTGTGGAACAGCAAGGAAATGGAGATCGAAGTGATCAGCTGCTGAATTGTGTGTCCTTTACCTTTTATTGGAGGTGTTAGTTCACATCTTCATGAAGGGCGTATTATGTGATCACAGAAATAGAATAGATTTACCTCTTTTTAAATGCCTTTTATCAATTTCCTCTTGCCATAAAGTATGAATTATTGACAAACCCCAGGCCTTCTCTCACACCTACCTCTCTGGTCTAATAGCCCTCTCCTACATGCCCTTGTTGCTATGGTGCTCCATTTCACAGCTACAATGCATTATATATTGCAATAGGAGACATATGCTCAAGGCAGCCCAAAAAGTCAGCACGCTGGCAATTAATAACTTTGAATTCTTGATTTAAGCAAAGTTTTTTGAGGGCATAAGGCAACCAAAATGTTGACAGGAACGGCAAAGGTGCTCATCAGATAATTCCCATCGTGGGACAAGGGATTTGCCTAGAAGCAGCGAGTAAAATATTGAATGTGTGCAGCAGAGAGACAGATTTCTCAGATATAGGTTATCATATTTTATTGATGTTTTTAGTTAAAAATAAACAAACCAACCTATGTCTTACACCGGTTTCCTTCTGGCTCATAAGTATAAAATTGGCAGAAAATATGATGACGTCTTAAGTGTGTGAGTTCTTAGACATTTTTGTGCAGCGACTTGAAATGAAAAGTCTGGAATTTTTCAGAGAAAAAAACCCCAAACAACTGGAAACTTTGCATTACCTCTTTCCTTACAATAACAACTTCTATTCTGTATCTTGATTGTGCACAGAATTCCCAGGATTTTTAAAAAAAAAAAGGAAAATAAAAATTTCTGTCTTTGGAATTGAACCTTCAGTGTCTTCCTGTGTAAGTTAATGAGGTGGTGCTACCGCTTGTTTAAGAAGGTAATGGACAACTGTCCATCTAAAAAGCCTTTGCAGTCACAGGTATATTAACATGTACATTAATTGTAATACAAATCAAAAACTTAATAAAGCTACATTTATTCACTGAATATTAATGTTAATAATAACAACACATACATTATTAATGTGTAATGAAGTGAAATAGTATAAATATATAAACTAGCATTTGACAGGAGCAGCTAGAAAGTGTCAAGAGAAATGGGTCCAGATGTAACTCAAGTCTTGCTATGTTAAAACACAGTTGTCAGGGGCCCTTTTAGAAGAGCCTTACTGCTAATACCATGCTGAAACAAAATATGTTTAAGAAGTTGGCCAAAACCTTTTTTTTTTTTTTTAACCTCAAAATGTGGAGTATAAAAGTGAGAAATAAGCATGGTCTTAATGTAAAGATATTGTTCTCACAAATTAATGAATACAAAGC
Source organism: Pygoscelis adeliae (assembly GCF_000699105.1). Classification (NCBI taxonomy): domain Eukaryota; kingdom Metazoa; phylum Chordata; class Aves; order Sphenisciformes; family Spheniscidae; genus Pygoscelis; species Pygoscelis adeliae. Next base: position 2,106,813 of record NW_008824187.1, on the reverse strand, counting down.
GCAGGCCCCCAGCTCCCCTGATGCTCCGTTGGGCATGCTCTGAAATGAACCACTCACCCTGCTTTCAGCATGCACAGAAACACTGGTAACAAAATGGTCAGAACTGTCCAAGTCTGTTACGAATATGTTAGAGAAAATGTTGAGTGTCCAGGAAAGTCTTGGTGGACCTTGAATTTTCTGGCAGTGGTAAGTCCCCTGCGAGGCATAACCCACTTAGGAACTCCTCCAAAAGGAGGGGTTTATATCTGGTTTTTTCTGCATTTGTTGCTGAATCCTGTCCCCGCTGTTTTTCAAGGTTTAAATGCCCAGCCCTCCTCTGCCTGCCCGGTGCCTGTGCCGAGCCGATTCCCAGCTCTGCCAGCCCCAGCCCCGCTGCCAGACGAGGTGCCGCAGCGAGTGGCACCTCTCCTTGGCAGGGAGGCCAGGCGGGCGGTGGGCACCGCCACCCACCAGAGGCTACAGTGCTGCCGCTTCCCACTGTCCTGGCTGCGGACCGGCTCCTGCCGCCAGCATACGGATGAAGCAGACATCGGTGTCTCCCTTACTATTTTCCCTCGCCTTGGCTCGTGATGTTTATCTAGTGAGCAGGAGTAACCTTAAAAATAACTCTTTGTAAGAAGTCTAACACCGACTTTGTTCTATCTTTAACCTCAGGCAGACTGTTGTCAGCAAGAGACTTTTTAATTTTATTTTTTTTTTTCCCCATACCAGCTTTTTTCTACCAGATAGCACTGTACTGAGACCCAGAGACATAGACTGTATTCCAGCTCTGATGTTTTTGGTACTTCTCCTTACCCCTTCCCAACCCTTCCACCATGTACCTGGCACATCATACACCACCTCTCTTGGGCAGCGGTTGCTCTTCGCTGCACACTTTTACGCCACCTACCAAGTCTCGACTGGGATCTCTGGTTACATGCAAAAGGTAAATAACAAAACTAAAGGGAAATTGCTCATGATAAGCCTTAATAAAAGGCAAGAGGGGAAGATAGCCAAAAACACAGGCTTTGTTTTAGCAAGCGTTAAAGTGATGTGTGTGCATGCACTGTGACTGCCAGGCAGAATTTAACTCCATGGAAACTTCTGATACTTTAAAATGTGTTTGCAATCCAGATTGGACAAAAGGCTACATTTTGAGAGCCTAACACTAAAATGCTCCCCTAATGTATTTGGGACTGCTGCCATTTTGGTCATGTTGGATAATTTTCCAGAGTGTAAAAGATATTTCCTTGCAGGGAAAGAAAACAGATATCTTTTTGGAATAGTGTCAAAACATTATGATATAAACATCAAATAACATCCATTATTAAGTAGGCTATATAAATAGCAATTAGCACTAAGTTCTTTGAATCATGAAATCATTGAATAATTTAGGTTAGAAGGGACCACTGGGAGGGTTAAATAGTCCAACCTACTGCTCAAAGCAGGGCTAGCTTCAAAGAGCAATCAGCTCGCTGAGGGGCTTGTCCAGCCGAGCACTGAACACCTCCAATGATGGAGACTCCACAGCCTCTTTGGACAACCGTTGCAGTGCTTAACCTTTTCATGGTGTTTTGTTTGGGGTTTTTTTCCCTCACCTTATACCCAGCTCTAATTTCTCTTGCTGTGATTTATGAACAAATAAATCACAGAAATTGAAATAATGTCTTCATTATTTCAATGCCTACCTCTGAGAAGGGTCTGGCTCAGTCTTCTCTGGACCCCCCTCTAGGTGGCTGAAGACGACTGCAGGTCACCCTTTTTCCTTCTCATCTCAAGGCTGAGCAAGCCCAGCTCCCTCAGCCCCTCCTGTAAGTTGTGTGCTCCAGCCTCCGCCATGGAGGGACAGTGTTTGGGACACTACGTGTGCGATGTGGCCTTGCAGGTGCCCAGTGGAGGGAAATAATTAAGTCCCAACCCGCTGGCTACCCTCTCGCTAACGCTGCCCAGGATCAGGGCGTAGGTCTTGCATTTGCCTTTGCTGAGCTCCTTGAGGCTCCCCGGGGTCCATCCTTGCAGCCTGCCACGTTCCCTGAACAGTAGCCCTGCCCTCCAATAGATCCTCTGCGCACTGCAAGGCGGTGTCACCACAAATTTGCTGAGGGTGCATTTTTTCCAGTTATTCTGATCCTTGGTGGAGTTACATCAGCCCCAGTATTGACTCCTAAGGATGCCACTCATAACTGGCCACTGCTTTGAACCACTGCCCACTCGAACCCAGCAGTCCAGTTCAGATTTTTACCCACCCTAAAGAGAATTAATCATTATAGTGATTATAATATAATCATTATATTTTATATTTTAATATAATTAAAAATGAGGCAAACAGAATCAAAATGGGAACACTGGCATGTTTTCCAGAATTGAAATGGTGTTTTATCATACTTTAAAACTGGTATAAGTTATTTTGATATATTCATCTTTCCTTTCTCTGCTTTTCATTTAAAATTAAGAGATTGCTAAAATCAGCTTCTAAATTATTGTGGTTTTAAATAAAATTAAGTAGACAAATGTCTTCACCTGTTCTGAAAGTAATATTAAGAAATAAGAATGATCCTTTGAATTTTTAAGAAGAATTTCAGGTTTTTTTTTTTTTTGTTAAAGCAAAAAGCCAGATATGGTTGCCAGCCTGGATCTGAAATTATGAACACCAAGGAATAATAATATACTGTTGCTCAGTTTCCTGCTTTTATTGGCTTGCTTGAGTGTTACGGCTGCTATAGAGGATCGGTTCTGCTGAGAATGTGTTTGACAGCAGCCAGACAGGTTCCCTCTGCAGAACCAGCACAAGGCTGGCATCTGAACTGCTTCTGCTTGAAATTCGACAAGGCGTTTCTCCAAAGCCAGTCCAAAGGTTGTAATGGCCAAGATTTATCTTGGTAATTTTGGTCTTGGCCCATTGGAAATGTTTTTATCCTTCAGATATTCTGCTGGTCAAAGCTTTCCAATGGGATGTGAGCCATAGACTTTCTCACTCATCGTAGCTGAGTTATTTTGCTACTCAGCTATGCAGAAGCAGCAGGCCTTTAGGCTAATTAATAAATCATCAACGCATTTGTGGTGTGAAAAATGAAATATTTATGCTTGCCAGAGTAATATTTCTGTCTTGCAGCCCCATGCTCTGTTGATGCCTGATGGAGGATGAAGTAAATACCAGCTGGTGTAGAATGAGCAGAATATAATTACTTTCTACAAAGTTAACTGAATATTAAAAATAGAAGGCAGAGAAGCTGGCAAAAAGGGAAAAATATATATATACACCCACACACACCCACACACACACGCCTGAAAGGCAGGGCATAGCCAGTACATGAAGGGAACTCTTGCCTAACTAGTGCCGTGGGGATAGAGAACCTGCAGGATCCATATTGTGTACAAATGTGTCACACAGAGGTCTTTTTACAGAGCAGTTAGTGACCAGCTGGAGTTGTTAAAAGGCCTGAAGGGAAGCCAAGGATGCTCTAATGTTCCAGTCGGTCATCATTAGGAGACCAGTGAAGGACTTAAAACATCAGATGTTGTTGCTTTTCAAAAATTTGTCCACTATTAAAAGAAAGAAAATATTACTTCCAGGTTTTAAGGCAACCAGGAGCTAGTTTTGTTCTTTGTGTTCTGACACAATAGTAGATTTAACGGAGCTGTGCTGGGTGTGATTTTTGCAATCACTGCCCCAGTCCTTCTCCATGGAGTGAATGTGTGAGCAACAGGCCAATCAAACCCCTTGAAGAAAAATATTCTCATGTAACAGAAAGAGGATTTAACCCCTTATTTGAAGTGGAGACTCTTTACAATAATCAGCTAAAAGTGATCTACACAAAGGGCTGATTTTACATGCTGGCAGTTACAATCAGAGAGATTGAAAGGGAGAGCCATCAAAAAAGCTGCCCAGACAGGTGGAGGGGTGGCTTTGTGCAGGTCAGACATCAGCCTCCCCCCCCCCATCTCCCAGTTCTAATTTCAATATTTCTTTT
>NW_008824187.1:2100330-2102825 GCF_000699105.1 Pygoscelis adeliae | reverse complement strand
TCCCATTGTTTTGTGTGCCCAGTCTCGGGTTCTGATAAAAGCCAGATGTCCAAAATCCAGGAAGAACATGCAATTCCTGTGAATTTTTTCATTTGCTTTCACAACCATGAGAGATTATGTTGTTCAGGTGTTCAAGTTCTGTCGAGCAAATGAGCTTCTGAGTCTGTGTCTGTGCCAAACCTCAATGCCAAACCCTCCAGACTGGTAATACCACCTATTATATACATTCAAGTTCGGTGATGTATAGTAGAATCAATATGGAAGGACAGACTTCTAACATGGATTATGGGTCTGGTTTGCACTGAAACATTTATTTTAAAATAGCAAAGGAACATACTGTTCCTTTCTGGTCTTGACATTTCTGAAGTCAGGCAAGGACCTGAGGTTTGCACACAAGACAGTGGCCAGCTCATCAAGCTGTTCCTCTTATGGGGAGCATTTGGCATCAAGAGGAGCAAAAAAGGTTTGCAATTTGTGGGTTTTTTTCTGTTAAAGGTATGCTGTATAAATGCTTAGAGCATTAGTCACTGTTTAATAATACAGTTGCCCTTGGTGTATCATCAGGGCCATGTTATGATCGACTGTACCATGGCACAAAGCTGTCTCAAGGCATGTACTCTCTGCCCTCGAACACCTTGCCGAAGGAGTGGAGGAAGATGGAGTTTTTGCCCCTTTCCTCCCCATCACTGTGAATGTGCGAGCATGAGGGCAGCCATGCAGGGAGGGAAAGTGGCACACAAGAAACTGGAAGTCCCATTCCCATGTGGCAGCAGCAAACACGATGCAGCCAGGTCCCCTCAATCCCTTCACCATCAAACTGCCTGCTAGTTATTATTTGAATGAGCCAGTAGTATAGGTATACTATGGGATATACTATGTCTGCCAGAATAAAATCAACCGCATTCAAAGAATTTGAGAAATAGTTATAAATATTTCAGGAAGAGGTAAATTTAAGATCTTCAAATGCTACTTTAAAAGGATGCTGGACCATTTAGGAATATCCCTTTTAAATAAAAGAATTAAGGAAGTAGCAAATGATATCTCTTCTCTTCTCTTTTCTCATTTGCAACAGGGATTAGAACTAAATGTCATATTTTAGGTCCATGCTTTATGTTTGCTTCTACAAGAACAGACAATTTAAATGTCAGTTATTATAGCTTGTCAATAAATTTCAGATAAAATCTTTGTAAATTTTGCAAATCTGGCAAACATGACTGACAGCTACAAACTAATTTAGCTTTGTTAAATGACCAGCCAGCACTGCACTGCCATTGCTGACACGCATCAGATTATAACACTAGTAATTCAGAATATGAGCTGTTGTATTGTCATGAAATACACATTATGCAGAATCTACTCATCTCCTAGGAAGAGAGGAATCTTTGAGGCTGTGATGCCCTTTAGGAGAAGTAATCAGTAATCCAAAGCGCTCTATGGTTTTATACTTAACAGAGCAGTGGTATGGTTTAAAACAAAGCAGGCTATCATCAGTGCGTAAAATCATAACCACCAGCGTGGATGGTAAAATTAGTATTTGCTGCTTAAAAAGAAAAGAAATATTGTGGAAATGAAGGCCCTCACAAAGTTAAAAGTCAGTCAAAACCAGCACGAGCTACCGCTAGGTAATCAAAATCTTTGAATATGGAGCCATTATTTAAACACTTAAATAAAGTCGCAATAGACTAAATACAAGTGTGTGTGAAACACTAGGCTATATCCACACTGGGTGTTGTACCTGAAAATAATAATAATATTAATTAATTAATAATATTAATGCTAATCTTCCAGGTTAGAATTACCAGATGCTTTTGTTGTAGAGTACATGATAAACAGTTTTCTTGACAGGAGTATTATTAAAAAAAAAAAAAAAAAGAAAAATGAAGAGAAACTGTGTAAGGAGGTGTTTTATTCAGAGCAGGTGGCCAAATAGGGATGATCTAAAATTTGCCAAATTTCTTCTTTGACTAATGTTGTTAGTTGGCTGCATTGGATCATAACCCACACCAAGTACTCAAAGAAAACTGTTGCCATGAAGCCCGGATAACGGGGAATTCAGAACCTCTCCCACCATGTGAAACACTGTGTGGGAGTTGCTCTACACCTGCTGAAGATTTATGAGAGATGTGTGCTTAGGCATGTGTGTATGATTAACTTTCGTCCTGTGCTCTACATCGCTGCAATTTTAAGGTTTGGTTCTTTTTTCTTTTTTTTTTTTTTTTTAAAGTCTATTTGGTTTTAATAACCACACGTTCTTCCCACACAGTTATTAGTGATTAACATGGGTAACATCTTTCACTGTTTCGCTCCGTCTTCAGTCTTTCCTGTCATGGATTTGTAGCTTGAACATTTCTTTGATACAGATGGGATGAGCTTACTAATTTGTCATGTCAAAGGTATGATACAGCTATGAAATAGGATTGTTTTTGATCACCACTGACATAAGTTGATCTGGAGCCTCCCTCTGTCAGAGCTGGCATAATGTCTGTTTCAGCCCT
>NW_008824187.1:2083756-2100277 GCF_000699105.1 Pygoscelis adeliae | reverse complement strand
CAAATAATTCTCTAAAAATATTTGACTTTTTTGTTTTTCTTGGGGGTTTTTTTGTTTGTTTTGTTGTTGGGGTTTTTTTTCTTAATTTTTCACTATTTAACAGAGTGTTATGAAGAAAGCAAAGAAATTCTAGCTGTACTTATCATGAGACTACTCCTCTACCTGCAGAGGAATTCAGGCTGATATATCTTCTCCCACAGAAAGCATAAAGTCATTAATCTACACAAAATACAAAAGGCCTCTGTTATGTCAGCTGGCTGTTAGTCCCAAGGTTTAATGATGACGGTGCAAATTTCAGCACTATTAATTATTTCATGGAGACGTCTAGCAATGTTTCTGTCATTTGAAGCATTTTAAGAGGCCAGTCAGCAAAAGTTAACTTCAGAGCTATAAAGGATGAAATGATACTCCAATTAAAGGTTTTGTACTTCAGTAGAGAGCCTGAGAGAGTAAAGCAGGGGAAGGCGTGATTTGTGGATCTCAGAGGGGAACTAAAGATATTCTAGGAGAAATAGAGGAACTGGATTCTTTTAATTGTCAATTTTATTTAAAACCATTCAACCACCTTATGACTGATGCAATCTATAATTCATTTGGACTTTCAGAGGTGGTGTGAGAGCAGGTTTGAAAGCACTTGAGCAATATTCTGAGGGGAGAACATGGCAAAGTGGTTACAGTTTCTCTGTATGCTCTAGCAGCCACCTCATCATGTATTTTAAAGTAACCCTTTCTCGTTATTTGCCATTCATCTGGCTCAACGTCCTTCAGTCAGATTGCCATATGACTGTAGTACCAATTGGATCTGCCTGGTTCTGACAATTTTGAAACTCCAGCTGTTTCTTTAAGGTCCAAAATAAGAGATGGTCTTTGTTTTGATGAAGACTGCCATGTGGCAGCCTAGGCAGTAATATCCACACAGAGAGGAAGAGTCCTTGAAAGTCAGGAAGTGTTTTGAAAGTTTTCAGTGCTTGCTTAGGCCATTTTCCCTGGCTGTAATCTTAATAAACTAAAGTTGTTCTTTGAATGTCAGTCTTCTCAAAGCCTACAAACATCCCTGTGACGTCTTTAGTTTCAATGACAGAAGCCTTAGCTCATCATGTGTTAAATGATTGTGTTATGACAAATAATGCAATATTTGTTAACCTGTTGGGTTGCTAGGTTCAGTGCTTCATCTCCCCTGTCCAAGGGCCAGAGTCACTATGTGTTTGATAACCACTGTAGTTAGCTGATCAAGTTTGCATGCCATAAACATGTCAGGGTTTGGGGTTTGGTTTGCCTTTTTTTTTTTTTTTTCTATTCCTGAGAAAACAATCATCCAGGAAAAAAAAAGAAGCGTGGTATAAATAGAACATGTAATGAAATTGGCCTGAGTCTGAAACTCATCAGTCTGGAACTCATAGATGCTGTAAACCCAACAGGTAATAGATAAAAGATCATCCTATTTCATGGACATTGCTTTAGATAAAATAGCTGTTAGAGTTAATAATTCTCACTATAAATCTTACTAACATAAAGAGCTTGGTTATGCCACTGTAGTTATTTTTATATCAATGACCTTAATTATTAATATGAACCCTTCACTGTAACAGATTTTGCTCTGTCAACTGTATGCCCAGAGTATGGAAGTCCCCAAAATGACCACTAGGGAAAAGAGTCGGCATTATTACAGTATTTAATTTGCATCGGGTACCTTAAATCTACAATGGACCAGCTCTATCATAATTAGGCTCACCATCAAATCACAATATTGGCACAACATATAAAGCACAATCAGTTTGGAGTCAGAGCCTGGTTTCAGCATCAACTTACCTTGAAAAGAGCTTTCAGACATGAAGAAGGACCTGTGTAACTTTTTCTGTTCTTTCAAATGATGTGAGTTGGCCTAATGAGAGCTACCACCTCCCCGTACAAATCTGGCTTCCATATAAAATCATGTTCACACAAGTTAAATTCATTAGTTAAACATAAGATTAGGCTTGAGCAGCTCTCTGGTCAATACTTCCTATGGGCCATGTATAGCCTGCATACACTACCTGGGTTTTCAGGTCTAACATGACCTCTCACTCTTCTGAAGACATAGAGCCAGACTATCAGAAAGAAGGTAGCAAAGAGCCGAGGTAGTCAGTGTTCAGTTTAAATTTAAGTGTGTCTGGTCCTGGGTTGTTTGTCAGCATTATGTGCAAATATAGAACATTATTCTGATTTATGGAAAGCTTGTTTTATTTCTGCACTGCTTCATGAAAGAACTGAAAGTTTCCTGTTTGCATGGAGGAAGCCTGAGAACCACCTTGGGGGATCGGAGGCTAAGTATTGGTAATTTACCTTAGTAGGCCTCCAAAACGAGCTCACTAGAACTAATCACAAATGTGAAATGTCTCCTATAAAGATTTTCCTCCTCTTCTTTGCCTGGAAAGAAAAAGCAGGGAATTACAGGGAAGACTTCAGGTAATCTCTGGGTTACTACCTTGCTGTGACTTCATTCTGGTATTATCTTGTGTTTTACTACTTGAATATAAACCTTCCTTCCTTCTTAGATCATCAGTTTCCTTTCATTGCATCAGACAGGGCCTGCTCTGCATATCACACCAGTCATTTGTTCCAGGACTGGCAAACTCCTTCTCCTTTGCTGCTGTGTTCATGAGAGAAAGGCGGATTTGGGGTTAGTTTTTGAGGCTCTGGGACCTAGATTAATTGGTCAAGAGGTCTGATTCAAATTGCTGTAATTGTGCAGCCAGCAAGTGTCCTCTGCATGTGTTTGTTTTTCCACTTCCAGCCAGGTGCTGGGATGAAGTTTCTTACTTAGTTTCTGAAAATAGGAAGAAACTGTTGTTGCTTCACTTCCTACGCAAATGAGGCACATGGCATATGAAAGAGGTCAATAGACTGAAAAGTTACTTAAAGATGGAGGGGCAGACAAAGTATATGATCCCTTAGGTATAAGTTGATAGGTATGTTGTCAGCACTAGCTTATAGGTGTGAAGAAGGTAAATAAAGATCAATTTTTTTGACCTTCAATACTCAAGATTATAATTTCTACGCTCATTTTTTTTCAAGACAACTCTTGTTTTCTGAGTAAGAAATAACAAGAAAAAAAATAAAATTTGCATTACAGTAGGGTACTTATGTGCAAAGTACCTAAGAAGACTTTGTAATGAAAAGCAAATAAAAAATAACTTATAAAACATTCTTCACTAGCATACTAGATTTCTTGGTGTTTAGTTAAAGGTGGAACTATGTGAACTGTTATGCTTTATTAAGTGACATTAGTAGAGAAAGAGCTATGGGAAGTAAAAGCAGAAGAGTTGTAAGAAACTAATAGAGTTAAACTTGCAAATTTAACATGGAACATTTCAAGTTTTCTCAAGTAGAGATAATCAAACCTTGCTCATCTCTTTTACAAATCTCATCACAGAAGGATGATTATATTAAGATTAGTTCTTAGTATAAAGTAGGATTCACTACCCATACTAATATGATAGATCTCTTAAACTATTTGTTTCAATGAGTGTTCCTTTAGTACGATTCAAGGCATCCCAAAAGCTTGCAGTGAACTGACAGAAGTGCCTTTGAATACTTTAATTATGCATGGCCATCTTTATCCTGTTTAGACTGAGACTCATCTAGATTACATGACTGGTTAACCTTCCAGAACAAGTTGACCCTTAAATTAAATTGTTGCCTCTTTGAAGCCTACCAATCAAATTAAAACAACCAGTGACACTTTAACCCCTAAAATAAATTATTTTTAAAAGTGTTCTCTTTTAATGATCAGTTCCTACAAAATAATTTATAATTGCCAGCGGTCCACACTTAAGAAATTCAAACTCAGTTGAAGACTAGGACTGTGATGGGCCCTTCTCCCAGCTCTTTCTGAACTTTAGAGCTATGGTTTTGGTAAGATCATAGAACAAATTAGAATAACGCCAGTCTCTAAATTGGGTTGATGGCTGAGATGCGCTAAATAGAAAGCCTGAAAACCAGTCCTCTTCTGACCACCAGGTGAAGACTTCTAACTGCAGAGTCAAGAGCTATTCTTCCACTGTTTATTAAACTCCGGCACATTTGGGGCACTTTCCAGCACACGCCTAGTCCAAAGCCTTTAGAAAAGTTTCTGCATTTCCAGCATGTCTCTGCAGCTGCCTGTAAGTGTAACCCCATGGCGGCAAGCACCTCTCCTCTCCTTTTAGGTGTTTTGCAGGAGGGATCACCCACATTGCAGGAGGCTCCCTGAGCCCTAGCATGTTCTGTGGCTCTGGAGAGACCACTGTTTTACCTCCTCCTCTTTGCAAAGCTTAAGTTGATCTGGAGGCAGCAGATAAAACAAGGAGAACATACTGTCTTTTTTTTTAATTTTGGCTTTCTATGCAATCTCTTTAAAAAATGTATTCTGTAGCGTACTCTTACAGTACAGCTAGCTGGCAGCAAATAATGCTTTGTATGTTTTTTGTAGTATTTCACAGGCCACTTCTCTAAAACGTTAACTGTAAAAGAATTTCATGTCTATATTGCCAAAACTGGTAATTAACAGCTGATGCAAAATTCTTGCATAAAACTTTCACATCACTCCTTTAGTGTATGATAATAATGCCTTTCTATTACTTATATTGATTTAAGCCTCAACATTGACAAAGTGAATTTGTATCCAAAAAATGTGGTGTTTTATTTAAACCACAGTGTTTTTCGAGTATGGCTGCATAAGTTGCAAACTTGGGGGATATCCTGGCTGCTTATTACAAAATATCTAATTCTACATTTATTTTTACATAAATGTGATCAGTACCTTTAAAATATTACTTTATTGCAAGACAGCTTTAAGTTGAACATATTTTTAACAATTAAAGGTCTGTGTATGTCATGATGCCATACATGAGATAGGGGGTATCTGCTGGACCTTCATTCTGGTCTGGTTTTCTTGCTAGGAAAAAAGTTGGGGGTCTCTGGGAGGTGTTTCTCCTGATATTCAGGTTTCTGTCACTTTCCAAACTATTTTATTACACATATAGCGCATTTGAGATTATGCCCGTTATAGTCAGTATGTATCATCTGCACTATTGCAAACTGGTATTGCATCAATGGCTGAATTTAGCCATACCTATTTCAATATTTCCATCATACACAGACATAGGCTAAGACACGGTTATGTTCCTGGGTATGGTTATTATTTTAACTGAGCAGTTAAATTATGTCTCAGGCTTGAGCATAATATGCACAGATCTCATGAACAAGTATTTGTGCAAAAGTTGAAAGCACAAGCAAACCGTGGTTGGTGTGGCTGTACTTACAATTTTAAATTAACTCAGCTGAAGCTCTGTTTTAGATGCTAGTAAAACCTGATCAAGGTGTGTTTACCTGGACATATTTCTTCAGTTGCTAGTGAAACCAGTAAAAAACTTTGTGCATGAGAGAGCAGAGCATCAACATCAGTATGTATTCAGAGCAACAAAAAATCAATAATTACAAATAATAAAAGGTACTGTAACAAGGAAATAGCCTTTAATGCCAGTTCTCTATCCACTTCCATAAAATTCTGAGATGGTACTTTTATCTGTCACTTCCTTCTTTCCCATCTCCCACACCGTATGTAGGGTTATATATTATTTTTTATTAGTGGACCCAAAAATCCAGTAATACAATGGCCTAAATACAGAACTGCAGTCAGAACGGCTTTTCTTTCCCACTTAATGAAAGAGTTATTCTGAGGCTCTACTATTTAACCCAGCTGTATTGATTTCTGCTTCTTACATGTTAAGTAGGAAATTCTCTCTAGAGTTTATTTGTACTGGCTCTTTGTTGCCTTGAGGTTTCAGTAAATAGTTGAATTTCACCAAGAAGTTAAATCTTCTTTTGAAGAAAACAAATAAATGGAAAACAGGTGAAAAGGTGTCTACTGTTTGAGAGTTGCATCTTTTCAAGGATCTTCCCCCTTTTTTGTTTTATATTACTTTACAATTGATTAAGAATTTCTGTACAGCTCTGGAGGCACTTCAGAGCATAATTTGAAAGACTGATGAGTAGAAAGCTTATGCAAATAAATTTTGTCTATATTTGTACTTTCATCTTTCCTAGTACACCCTGGCAGAATAATCCTCCTCCTTTTTTCTCCCTGGTCATCAAAAATGATAATGGTGACCTCCTCTAAAGCTTCCCTTGCTGTGTCTGATCTTGTGGACTCTTCAAGTTTTATTGGTGTAAACTGAAATTGCTTTCAGAAGCTCTTAATTGGTTTGTCCTGGCTTAGCATATGACTTGTAGTATTTTTGGAGGTTTTGTTTGGATGTTTTCTTAATCCTCCCATAACTGTCTTGTTGATCTAGGACACTTTAGATCAAGTGCTGCAAAAATGACATCATGACATTCTGTGCTTCTCTGTTTGAGAAAAAAAAAACATCTGTCTGGAGTCTCCAGGGGATCACAACTCAGCCACTTCAAAGAAAGGATGTTTTAGTGATTTAATCTCTTGATTCTACTTAGAGTCTATAGATGTGTATCCTCTCTAGTTCATGGTAAATGAAGCACAGTACTTTGAGGAGAAAAATCTATGATTATACACACACACAAAAACCCCAGCAATTTTAAACACACTTTGATTTTCTACCATTTTTACTTGACTGTTAGAGTATGCAAGCAGAATAAAAATTAAAATACTATTAGGTGACATTAATGTTGACCACAAAGCAACTGCTTTCAGAACACCATTCTCATGGGGATTATTGTTGAATAATTATTTGCAAAATTGTTTGATTTTGTTATGACCTTTTCTCTTTTATTGTTTGAGGTTTACCCAAATTTATAGAATTGATTTTTTTTTCCTTTGTGTAATAATGTGTTGAGGGAACTTCTTCAGTGACCTATAACCCTGCCTGCATGATGATTGTTTTTACTTATGGCCACTGCAGTTTTGAGCCACTGGACAGAGGGTACGTTTCAAATGTAAAACTCAAAGGATTTAACCTGTTCAGCAGAAAGTTTTGATTTACTGAACAACAAACTCCTCATTTAGCTTCCTATGCACAAGGATGATTATTGCTATTGGTTTCTAAGCCTTGTGCATATGTTGCTTGGAAACCCCACCTTGTTAAAAACCAGCAGTTTTAGCGACACTCTTGGAGTGTTCTTTACCCAGCTCATTATTGCAGAAAATTCATTAGTCCAGCCATACATTTGGGGAAAGTGGGAATGCTATCTAAAAAGATTAATCCTTGGTACACAATCCTGAAAACAGCCAAGTCTGGGATAAAAGCTTATGACTGAAGTTTGTCTTGATTCGAGTTTCTCTGAAGGGCAGAACTGACCTTGTTAATACAGTTCATGGAGAGCACAGGGGAGCTCTACAGCTCAGTGGGTAATGCCCCTACTAAGAAGAGCTTATTAGTTTCTGTGGTAATGCAGTTTTAATTCAATGTACTTTAAAAAAAAAAAATGTTTTAACACCCCCCCCCCAACCCATCTGAGAACATAGTAAATGAGAAAATAGATTTCAAATGTATTTCTGTGTTCTTGCACTATAAAAAATAGGTCTTTTAGGAAAACAGTTTCAGATATATGTTGCAAAGAGTTGGACGTCTTTTCCCATTTTTTAGTCCCTTCGTAGCTGTTGCAGCATCCTCTGGGGAAGTCTCAGGCTCTGCAGGGAATCTCAGAAATGATGTTTTGGGGGATTCTTTTTCTTCATGCTGGAGAAGCCAAAGTTAGGATATGGTTAATTTTGTAGGTGCTTTGGAAAAATCTAATTATGTGCAAAGACCTTGTTGAGTAAGGTTAAGGGCATTTGCCATTATCCTTTAGGGAGAAATTGTTAGAGCTTAGGTTATAGTCCCTTGTCTGGCTTCTCTCTATATCAGGGTTAATGTTAAGGTTGTATTCACAACAGAAGCTGAAAAACAGCAAAGTTTATTTTTTCCATCTACTGCAGAAAATTGCTCATAATTTTTTGATAGCCATTTAGTCTTGCTAAGGTCACATCCTCCAGCTAAACTAGACTTAAACATAGTCATCTATATTTAAGGCTGATAGCAAACAATATTTTAACAAGTATTTCTAATTCAGGATCTGCATCAGGGTTTAAGCCAAGGCTGTGGCTGGTTTCTGGATGATGTGAGCTGACCTACATTAAGGACTGTCCTGCAGGATGAGTGTCCTTGCCCGAGGGATCCCAGAAAATGGGTCCATTTGTTCAGCTTAGTTTAAAGAGACAAATGTTCACTATTAGTTATTTAGATGTGGACTGCAGAGTCTGGTGAGCTGTGTTTAAAACGAAGGCCACCAGGCTCTATTTAGTGATCGCCCCTTCAGTGGCACGTGGACTCTACTTACTCTTGTGGCTGATAAGGACTGCTTGAGCCGGATTTGTCACAGTGATGGTCCATCATTACTTAATTGGGGTTTTGAGATCCCACGAAAAACAGGATTGAAAACACAAACACCCACTGACAAATGCAAGCTCCAGTCAGTAGCAAGATTTGTTCTATTATATTTGCCAACCTTGAGAAAAAAAGTACAGTATGTTACAGCATTATTTTATTGAAAGGCTTAATAGACTTTACGTTTCAAAAGCTTCCAAGTAGTTTACCAGGTTGCAATTCATCAAGAAATATATTTGGTGTTAGTCCAAAAGGCACTTTCATAACTTGTTCTTTCTCTGGGAACGTAATTGAACGTAAAGTAAAATATCCAATTGCTAACAGGTTGATAGGATAAAGGTTTTTTTCTGATGGGAAGAGAACAGAAATAATCCTAAAGGCGGCTTTGCCAAGTGTCTGGGGACAGGGCTGCTGCTCGGGGTGTGGTGTCTATGAGCTGTCAATAAGTGGCAGGGAAATAGGCAGTCTCCTTCGCTTTCCCTTTGACTTGCAGGCTGCATCTGTCCAGGAGCAGAAAATCAGATTGTACTGGATAGAAAAGGGAGCACAAGGGCTTTGCGAGGAGTCATGATATCAGGGGGTGCACTGAGTTGGCAAGTTTCTGCGACAGCCTCCACTAGGCGTTAAAACTGCCATGCCTTGACAGACATCTGAGCGGAAAATGGAGTCCCAGAGAGGCCACCTGTGAATTCAGGCAGCATTACATGAAGATGAGAAATACAAAAAACAGCAGAGATGCTGGAGGTCTATTTCCCTAATCAAACAGATGCAAATGAGGTAAGCAGGAGTAGGACTGACAACAACACTGTTTTGACTATTGAAAGTTAATATATTTAGCATATAGACTTAAGTTTATGTAAGTATGTTATATTTAATGTAGGATTTTATTAAATGTACAATATCTTCTTTTATGCATTAGATAACTTAGCTGTGGATGTTAGGGCTTTGCCTCACTGTTGGACTTTGTTGTGACAGGGTATAATCTGCCTTCTGGCCTTACTGAAATTTGCTGTCTCTGCAACATAAACAGCCAAACAGGTCTCACGCTTGGTCCTTACCCACTATACCTCCAAGTGTGAAATTTCCTACCGACTCATCACCCATTTATAGCAATTAAAGGGCCACCCTACAGAATGCATTGAGGGAGTGGCAAACCTTGCAGATGGGTGATGCAGCAACCTCTTGAGGTGCCATGAAGCTGTAACAGAGCAGGATTCCCAACTGTTGCCCATGTGTAGCACCCAGTAGATCAGTGACTCGGTAGACCTAGTATTGCCCAGACTGGTGTCTTTCCAGTGATGTCCGGGAAAGTCAGCAGGACACAATGGCAGTGGCTAAGCTGGTCCTTGTGCCTGAATGGGCTAGCAGTTGTAGGTGATGTGGACAGACTGACATCTTACCGTGCAGCAGGCTGCTTCGCTACTGGCATCATAGGACTCCTCTTCAGTGTTTCATTAGCTTTTAGCTTAGCTTGTCATTAGTTGCTGGTAGGAGACTTGCAGTCCACAGCTGTTTCATGCTGCCATTTGATCTAAACGCTAATATTTCAAATGAGTGCACAAAAGATTGCCTTCTGACCTGCAAGTAGCTAACATTTCAGCTCCACATCCGTGTCCAAGCCTCATGCCAGAGATAAAAAATTCTGCACAGCCAACGTAGTCTGGGGTGTGTGTGTGTTTTACTTCATAGCTAAGGGAGCATGTTCCTAAACATTATTTACCTATGAACAAGTAGTTGTTTAAGAAGTAGGAATAAGGCACATTGAAATAGTTAATGTATATAATTAGTTTATGTTTATATAATACTTTTTAGCTGACATCAATAGTGTTCGTATCAAATCCATTTGAGTCTAAAACTCAGTAAAGATTTTGGTTACTAATTATTTTAGCTTGGATTTTAAAAATAAAAAACCTTTTTTTGAGAGTTGGCATACTCATACAAACTGGTACCCCCTGAGCTCCTCTTCTAGACACTTTTGCACCATTTGCCAAGAAGCTGTTGGCAGAGCAGCCGTCCTTGCTTTCGGCACTGCGGCGTGAGGAGCCACACCGGCAGCAGTCTGTTTTGCCCACTTCAGCAGGCATGCCCGAGGCTGTACTCCCTTTCCCTTTACATACAGACTGATGGTGACTTATAGCAATAATTGTTGCATCGACTTCTCCAGCCAGCTGAGGCATCCCAGGGCCAAGACAGGGGATGGTCCTTCAAGAGCAGCCGGCACAGCAACAGCAGTAGCCTGCTTTTTTTTGGTTTTTTTTCTTTCTTTCTTTTCTCTTGAACTCTGGCCAAAGCAAAGGATACAGCACTGCACAGGTCTTTGGTCTGGGTGTATTTGTGTGTGCATACGTTTGAGAAGTGACTTGATCACCTACAGTTGGTAGTTAATGTACACATTGATGTAAAACAAAATGAAACCGTTATGGTGTTGTGAGTCATCTGAGTGTTCCTGTGAATTTAATTATTTAAATGACCTGCTATTGTTCCTAAATTAAATATTTAAGCTTGCTAAATGGCTGCCATCCTGGCTTAGTTGTTAATGTATCATGATTGGTACTGACAGACCTGGAGCTGGATGCTAGCTGGGGAGATCTCAGCTCTTCACTGTTTTCTTAGCGCTATCACCACCGCTGCGAGGGCCAGTTCAGCACCCCAGTACTCCACCTCCATGGAGACTTGTTTGCAGTGTTGTGGCTGGGCAGGCGAGTTTCTGGAGCCAGCTAAAGCCTCTGAGAGCCCGGGTTGTCCTCCTGTACCCACGCATGAGCACCGCATGCAGACAAACACTAACAAAATGGGGTATTAACCCCTTTTTAAGGGCTATAGCTCTTCCCACTCCATGGGTGAGTCCAAGACGAACGACTTAGCTGCTGGTGCTGTGGGCACACAGAGAAATGCCCCGGAACTGTTTTTATGGAGTTTCAATAGACCCCTCAGATGCAGGAGATGGGGCTCTTGAGCGCCTGCTGCAGACTTTCCCCAGGCCCTTGAGATGAAGCATCAGTCCTGCTCATCCTGCCATCTCCTTTGTTGGTGAAAAAAGGAGTCAGACTTCAATCACGGAGAAAAATAGCAGGTCATCTGGGTCATCATAAAAAGTAATATTTTTTCCAGGTTTCCTGAGGTTTCTCAGTCTGTATCTTTCACTTTTCTACTGTTTATTAAGATAATGAAGGAAAGTCACTAGGGGAAGAGAGTCAAATTAGTATTGCATTCTTTCTTTGATTTTTATGGAGCTAGGTGTGAATTTTGTGTATCTATCTGTTTATTCTAATTGTAGGTTTCTTTGTGTAGACCATTTCAAAGTCCTAAGACACTAAGGTTACCCTGTATTCAAGAACCTTAATTTGAAATGAAGGCATAATAAAATAAAATATCAGTTTATTCCCATTATGGTGCTGAACAGGAAGGCCTGGAAATGTCAGATTCATCTTTGTTGCAAGCCTTTTGTTTAGGTGTTAATTAGCACAACAAATGTTTGGGTTTTTTTTAAAAGGCAGATGTTTAAATTCCAGATATATGTTTTCTTCTTTTGTTTTTTTGCATGGACTTTGAAACTTTTGAGGGCATGTAGAGGAAGTGTAAAGATTTTTAAAATTATTTCTTAAATGTGAAGACTAGGGGACAGTCCCATTTTCTTTAATGTAATGGGAGAGATTCTAATGGTCATTTAAATTATTCATAAAGCCTAAATAATCGGTCACTGTAGTTAGTTTGCAAGCAGACAGATAAGGAATATATACTACATAACTAAGGTCAGAATTCAGTTTTAGGTGTTAAATAGCATGAACACATTTATAAAATGTATCTTTTAAGAGGTCCATCTTGTGCTTTTAACAGCATAGACATCACATATTTCTTCTCAAATCTTATATCATCAAGCACTGATTCCGTCCAAGCAGAAGTTAATAGTTTTAGCAACCTTAACATTTTTAAGCCCTTTCATTTACTGGTTATGCTACAGTGAGGATCTGAAGGAGAACATGAGACTGGCCAGGCTGCATTGGCTCAACATGTCCCTTATCATATCTCCAGTAGACACCTGGGTATGAGCTCAGGAACAAGGCAAGTGCAGACTGATGTCCGCAGAGTACGCTGCCACCCATCAAGAATTTATATGGCGGCTAATTTCTGAGCCACACATGCCATCTTTTAATTTCTTTGTCCTCACTGGATTTTTTTCCTCCATGGTTGTGTCTTCTTTGCTTTTGATTCTCTCCAGCCATTTAACATCCTAAAGCAAAGCTTTTTCTCAGCGTAAATTCATACCAAGAGAAGAAACACTTCTTTTTGTTTGTTTTGGAACTAGCAGCCATCTGCTTATTTCCTTCGATTGTTCCTAATCATTGTATTAGGGATAAGTATGACTATTCCTGACACACACCCTCACGTGTTGCCCACATCTTATTGTCCTCTACAAAGCCTTACTTAGCCACATTACACTTTGGAGTGGTCTTGTTTACTTAGTCCTTCCAGGAGAAGCTGGTTGATATCTGATCATCCTTAGTACCACCTTTAGTTTCTCTACACCCTTTTATGAGATGGAGAAGAGGGAGGAAGGCAGCACCACAAGCAGTAATCATCATATATGCAAAACAGAGATTTATATAATGCCTAATGATGGCCTTTCTTTGTGCTCTGTACCTGGCCTAAGATTCCTAATACCGGATTTCTTTTCTTGTTGTTGTTGTTGTTTGACTGTTAGCACTGTGCTGATGCTGCCTTAATGCTAGCTTGTAGGTATGGCATTTCTTGGTGGTTAGAGATGGTACAGAAACAATCATTTCATATGAAAAGCTGCAGGGGGTCTGGGAAGGGTCTCCCATGTTCATGTCTGTCACTGAATTTCCTCTTCTATTTCTTAATCTCTTAAAAATAATTTTCTTTTCATCATTTAAGAGTCACTAAGTCTCAGCGGTTCTTTCTGTGGTCCTGGACATGTTCCCCTCTCCTTTAAGAACCACATCTACTGTCATGAGCAGATGTCATCCCCTCCCCATTAAGCCACTTTTCCAGTCATATATGACAGTGTATGCCTGCACTGGTCCCTGAAACCTCCCCTGTAGCCCTCATCTCTGTTGTAAAAACTGACGCTCACATGTCATACTGGACCCTGTTCTTCAGCATCTTGCCTGGAAAGGGTAAAAATTCAGATTGGCATGAAGCCTGCCATGTTCCAGTTTCTGTTTCCAGGACAGTGTTAAGTTGTGTACTGCACATGGCAGTCAGGTGTGCAGACACCCCGTCCTTGGGTTCCTGTGATGGGTAACAACCACTGAACAACCTGGTCTATCATCATTGCTGCCTGGCACAGAGCGGGGTTTGGAGCAGGGGGGCCTCCTGGGGTCCCTTCCAACTGAGGTGTCCTATGGGTCTGTGGCTGCCCCCTGGTCCTGGCAATTAGTGTTCATCGCTTCGTCCCATAATGGCTTCTACCACTAATGTGTCCAACAGTGTCTTTGTTGTTTCCCTAATCCCTACCCCAAACTGTATGTCCCAAATGAGTGGTTCCAGCACAGAACTCTCATTAGCATCTTCTCACATCACCAGAGATACCAACTAACAATATTTTTTGTCGTGGGAAGACAAATATGCACCAAAAAAAGAAATAAGTACCAATTGCGAGTATTCTAAATTGAATACCCGTAAGAAATGGCATGGCAGTATCCTGTTGCCCACTTTTATGACTCCTGATTTGCAGATACCATTTGAATATATCCCTGTGCAATGTGCTTGATAATGCAAGAAGGGCTGGAGCTCAAACACATTTTCACATTTAAAGACTGTAAGGGACCTTTCTCTGGGGTGAAAAAAAAATAAGGCACTTGGAGCAGAGCAAACTGTCAACCATGCAGAGACATAGCTCAAAAGTGACCAGTTTTGAAACAAGGGACTTGCTTATTTTCATGAAGCTGAACTGTATTTATTTCAACTCTAAGAAATACAGACACATATGTGACAAATGTATGTCTGTAGTTTTGGACAGGGAAATTGATAAGGTCTTCTGTTGTTTGTATCAAAGTCGTTAAATCCACAGGACTTAATCAAACCAGAAGTGTTCACAGAACTTTATAATTATGACAAAATAATGCTTTTTTTTTTTTTTTTAAATAGACCTGACATCTATCGGCATTGTTAGCACTGGGCCTTTGATTTATTTAAAATTATTTTGAATGTCACATACGATCAGTATAGAAGGGATGATTCCTAGTAAGACACTACGATTGAACCACTCTGTAATTACAATAATTGTCTTTACAGGGGGGAAACAAGTTTCTCTCATAGGGAGGCTATTTTAATCCGTTCTGCTGTTTGTGACCTTTTTTTTTTTCACCTAGTGAGTAGGTTAAAAAGTAGAAAGACAGAATTCTCCCCAGGAGACAGATTCTCCCCAGGCAGAATATATATTTTAAAATGACTGCCGTCAATGTGATGTGGTAATAGACCTTCATCCCTAATGCAAGCACTGGCAGCAACTGAGGCATCCGAGGCATCATTTGCTAGAATATATCTGAGGATGACTTTTTGTAGCTTTTGTAGCAATCTGAGTTCAATTCAAACCATAATCAGCTAATCACTGGCAATTTTCAGATATGAGTCAAGCTAATTTCAAGACAATCAGCCTTAGATAGTTTCATTGAACAGCCCTGGAGATGATGTTTATGTTGATGTCCATTAGTATTCCAACTGGCAGTAATGTGCGCTCTGCAAAAAGAAAAACCAAAAAAAAAAACCATCCCACAAAAAAAACCCTCTCTAAAATGAACAACAACAAAAAGTCTGCAAGCCTGAAGTGCAGAAAATGGAAGTTTATTTTTACCCACCGGTGTTCCCTAGCAGGTGATCTAAACCTAGGGTTGCTCTGTGTAAGGAGGCAGTGGGTCATTTAGGATACTTACCCTGATTTGAAAGCGTAGTTTAGCTTCTGTTCAGCACTGAACGTCAAAACATTTGCTCTGCGTAAAAATCATGGAAACTAAAAGCGGCGTCAGAATCAAGGCCCTACAGTGCGTTTGTTACTTTTTACAAGAGCTTTCAGATTCAAACCACATGCAACATTCCTGCCATGCATCACTATGGTATGTAAATGAGTCTATAATGGTGCTTGATTGATTGATTTTTTTTCTTTTTTTCCTTTTTTAACCATTACTTGAATTTTGTTTCCCTTCACAGACTATAGACTTAGATATACATAACACCCCATTGGCAGAGAAATAGCCCCCACAACACAGAGGGATGCCTCTTCGAATCAGGCAGCCAAAGTGAGATATTGTGAGACAATGTGGACAACTTAACCATACGAGCAGCTTTCCTTTATGAAAACAGTATGTCAGTCCGTCAGTTTATGAGCAGAAATTGGATGGGTGAAGCCTGTCCCTGGCACTGCTGAACACAGGGAGGTGTTTTCTGGCAGCCGTTGCAGTGGGGGGAAACCCTGAGGTCTGTTTCTTGAAGCAATATGGTGTGTGACAAAGTTATTGCAGTATTAACTTCACTAAGGAGTATTTGTTTCATTTTGCCGTTCTGGTTAGCAAATACAGCTTTGGAGCTACTGCCATTGCTTCCTTGGCCGCCTGCATGCCATTAGCAGGAAAATCAAGCGCTGCGGTCTCTCTCGGCCTCCGCCTGGAAGCTGCTGAGAGAAACCTCTCAGTGCCTCGGTGCCAGAGTCACGCGGGGTCCGTCCCTCCTGCGTCAGAGGCCTTAGCAGCCTCAGCACCTCTTTGTAGTGGAGGAACAAGCTGGCGTTGTAGCGTGGAAGAGCATGTCTTACACATAAACCCTGATGGGGAACCCGGAGAGAGAGAGAGAGAGAGAGAGAGGAGTCTTTCATTAAAGCTACTGTTACTTGATCAAGTTAGAAAAGAGTAAAAACCCCACAAAAATCGTGAAATATGCAGATTAAAAAAAAAAAAAAATCTTTATTTCAAATCAGTCACCACTTAAGCAGACTGAAATGAACACTGTCGTGGTTCAAGGTCCGTCAGCAACTGAGCACCACGCAGCCACTCGCTCACTGCCCCCGTCCCCCAGTGGGATGGGGGAGAGAATTGGAAGAGTAAAAGTGAGAAAACTCGTGGGTTGAGATAAAAACAGTTTAATAATTGAAATAATAATATAATAATAATAATAATAATAATAATAATAATATACAAAGCAAGTG
>NW_008824187.1:2080873-2083489 GCF_000699105.1 Pygoscelis adeliae | reverse complement strand
AACATCGGTGTGTTATCAACATTATTCTCATACTAAGTCCAAAACACAGCCCTGTACCAGCTACTAGGAAGGAAATTAACTCTATCCCAACTGAAACCAGGACAACACTAAAAAAAAAAAAGAAAAATTCAACCCCAGTGTATTCTGCAATCTGATATTCAGTGCTTCATACTAAGCAACCCCAGCCAGGAAACACTTAAGCAGCTGTCTCCAGTTTGGAGTCTGAATTAACTGTGATCACTGAGGAAGGGGACCTGTGGTCAAAAACAACTTTGCTCAATGTACAAGAGCAGTCGGATGGCAACCAGAACACTAATGCAGCTAAAAAAGGAATACGGACTAATAGAAAAAGTAGCAGAATGCCATTTTATAAATCAGTACTCCTTCGTCTTGAATAGTGTGTTCTGCTGGCTGCATCTCAAAAATATGAATGGCAGAAACGGGTCCTCAGAGAATGGAGATAAAATGATTGGTGTCATAGAAAAACTTTCACAGGGAGAGAATGTGAAATGACAGTACCTGTTTACCATGGATGACATAAATCAGACAGAACAAGCTCCTGTTAGACAAAGTAATTAATGGCATACTTGTGCTCAGAGAGTTATTCTTTAATGAGATTTTTAAAAAAACAAAGCATGATTTAATTATGGTAAATGACAGGAACTGTAAAGCTTACACTGACTATACATTATATATCATACATAATACATTATATTACATGTCACATGTTACCTGTTAGGTGTTACATGTCACACGTTACACATATGTTCTATATTATGTTAGTGTTATATATGTTATGTTATATATTTTATATGTTGCTATATGACATATTACATATTATTTTCTAGTGTATTACATTACACTATATTACATTATAATACATTATATTATGTCTATGTACATTGTGTATTACATATGCAATATATTATCTACACATATATAGTTATATGTATGTGTGTATATATATATATAAAAAATTAAAAATATAGTACAACACAGACTTAATATGATAACCACAGGGTTTTTTTTGCCACATAGAGTCACAGGTAACAAAGAAGAGGAAATAAAAGAAAGGAAGTTTAGGTGGATAAGAAGAAAATCCCTATGTATATTAGATATAATTATGTAATCTCGATATAATTTTACATTATATGGCTAAGTATATTTTTATACACTACAGATGTTGAACTATATGTCTAAAATACATATATTTAAAATAAACATATAAACACAAAGCACATCATTAATTTTCTTAGGTAGTTATAAAATATACAAATATCATATATATATAAAAATAAGAAGTTGTGTACAGAAGAAGAGAGATGCCATCATGCTCTATGGGTATACTGGTTGATAATTATCTCGGATAAAAAAAAAAATTTCTTCCACACACAGGTCATTCCATAATTGCCCACTAGGAAGTACAGTGCCAGAATAACAAAGGCTGAGTAGCAGCAGGAAAAAAATGACTGTGCATTACTGGACACAGATTTATCCCTGTGTCAATCTGATACATAATTTAAACGGTTTTACATTGCAAATGTCTTAAAGCAGGTACAAAAGAAAGCTTCAAATAAGAGCCTTTTTCAGGCAGCTCCTAACACACCCAAACACAAAACCCAAGATATGTCCAACTGCAATTGTTTTGAATGCCATTTCTTTGCCGTTGTATCAGCTGATGCACTAGCCAGAAAGGTAGACTGGGAT
Organism: Pygoscelis adeliae; assembly: GCF_000699105.1. Taxonomy (NCBI): domain Eukaryota; kingdom Metazoa; phylum Chordata; class Aves; order Sphenisciformes; family Spheniscidae; genus Pygoscelis; species Pygoscelis adeliae. The sequence goes on along the minus strand of NW_008824187.1, from coordinate 2,081,782 downwards.
GCTGCCTGCCTGGGGACCCGGAGGTATTAAGAACAGACTTAATGTGCATTTGAGAAGAAACCGCTGCTACCTGACGAGGCTCCCAGCTCGACAGTGAGCAGCAGCTGATTCCAAAAGGCGCCTCGTGCCACATTTGCTCACTGATGGGGAGTGTGTGACGGTAGTGCCGGTGTGAATAGCCCAGAGCGCGATTTAAAATACCTTTCCATGCAGATTTTACACAGCAAAAGCCAGCTTCATGGGAAGCAAATACAAAAGGTATTTGTGCAAAATGAATACATTTTAAAAGGCTTGTAAAATTAATAGGAAATATTTCTAGTGTGAACTTAGAATAGGGGCCCAAGTCTGTAAGTTACTGACACGTTTCTCCAGCTTTAGGCACCCGCTTGCAGTCAGATTGCAGATCCTCAGATTCCTGAGACAGGCCAAGGTCTTCAGCAGCGCAGGTATGTGAATAAGGCTGAGAACTTGGGTCATTGGGGCTGAGCTGAAACATGGAAGCGGGCTTGTTATTTCCATGTCTGTGTAGCTGATTTGTTGATGTGATGTCAACCCTGCTCGGCAGAGTCACACAACACCAGCACTGCAGAAATGCTGGTCCCAGTGCCCTCTGTAAGGCAGTTGCAACTGCAGCTATGCAGACCCTGGTTCACTCCAAGTGAACCTCATGAGGTTCAAGGCCAAGTGCAAGGTCCTGCACCTGGGTCAGGGCAACCCCCGGTCTCAATACAGGCTGGGGGATGAAGGGATGGAGAGCAGCCCTGCCAAGAAGGACTTGGGGGTACTGGTGGGTGAAAAGCTGGACATGAGCCAGCAATGTGCGCTCGCAGCCCAGAAGGCCAATCGTCTCCTGGGCTGCATCCAAAGCAGCGTGGCCAGCAGGTCGAGGGAGGTGATTCTGCCCCTCTA
>NW_008824187.1:2049415-2080717 GCF_000699105.1 Pygoscelis adeliae | reverse complement strand
TGTTGCGACAGGACAAGGGGGAATGGCTTTAAACTAAAGGGGGGTAGATTTAGGCTAGAGGTAAGGAAGAAATGTTTTACGCTGAGGGTGGTGAAGCACTGGCCCAGGTTGCCCAGAGAGGTGGTGGATGCCCCATCCCTGGAAACATTCCAGGTCAGGCTGGACGGGGCTCTGAGCAACCTGATCCAGTTGAAGATGTCCCTGCCCAGGGCAGGGGGGTTGGACTAGATGACCTTCAGAGGTCCCTTCCAACCCAAACTATTCTATTCTATGATTCTATGATCCAAAGCCTCCAAGTCCTCTGTAGTAATTAACAGTATCACAAAGCATCCTGGTGATACATCCTCCTGAAAGACATAGGCTTGGAATAGCCTTAGTGTTCATTAATTTATTCATGTGCCAGATGGGCACCCAAACACCTGGGTTGATACCAGGAAAAGTCTACAACAAACTTGAGTTGTCTCCAGGCTAAAGCCTCAACTTGGAGCGCTCCTGGGGTGACTGGGAAAGGTGTACCCAGAGACACAGTTGTCTCATATGTGCTCTTCTTAGCACCCACTCATCTACTGCCATATGGCACCTCATGTTGAGATGTGCTGTAAACAAAATTGCAGGAGTCTAAATAATATTGAAGAAAAAAGCAGCATAGACCAGCTGTTTCTCAGTACAACTTAGAGTTGTAATTATTCCTTTTTCTTATCATTACCACTGAATCTGCTCAGCTGCCCTCACAGTGAGTTTCATCTCTCTCTAATTTTTTTCAAAGTTAGAAGCGAAAGTTCATTTGACAATAATCAATGAATCACACAATATTTGCATTGGGTTAGCTGAGTGCTGCTATGGATGGCAGCTCAGCTGGGCTTCTGTTGTAGCAAAGAGATTGAATTTTCAGTAAAACTGGCATCCTTGCAGAGCCCATGGTGAAGTATGGTGTCTGTGGGAAGTCAGCCTTTCCTGGCAAGGAAAAATTTAGTGAAAAGCAATTTCCAGTTAAGAATTTCCTCTCTCCAACTCCTTCTCATGAATTCTGGAGCGAGGCTTCAAGTTTCTTTGTCCCTGAGACCCACAAACACATGGCTGCACAACCTCAACAATTACTGGAGTAATAGTTCAGTAGATGGAGAGATGAGATGGTGAAAGTAGTAGTGGTTACAAACATTATTCAAATCACATTTCAAAGAGATTTTTTTTCTTTTGGAGAAGACTTGTCTTGTGCAGCAGGACGCACAGGTACCACTTCTAGACAAAAACTAATCAGCCTCAACATTGGCTTAGCACTGGCAAATCACCAACTACTGCATATATCATCAGTCACTTCTACTGATTCCTGTCATGCACACAGTAAAAACACTATTTTCCTTCCTCTTTTTAGTAACTCTTTCCATTCATAGCATTAGCTAATCACAATAAATGACAAAACCATAATCACTGTAACTGTGTTATAACTGTGTGTTATACCTGCATTTAACCTGACAGAAGAGACAGTCCAGAAGAAAGTAAAAGAAAACCTTGCTCTAGGATGGGAAATACCTTTAAAAAAAAAAAGGATCTTAAACTCTGCATGAAGTTAATTGGCAGCAATATTTTTTTTCCCTTTTTTTTCCTTCCCCCTCATTCCTGGAAAGATGCTCTTTACTTTTTCCTGCAAGTCACCTAAATCTTGTCCCTTGCTTGCAATGGCTATATAGTACATGTGTCAATCAGCTACGCTGAGATACATTTAGATGCAAGTAATTATGTTTGGCCAGATGAAATTGTACAGTTAATTATGACCAGATGTCTTTCAATATAGCCTTTCAACCTTTGAATTGCCCAATATGCTCTCACTCACATTTTTACTTTATCTCATTAATTGACTCAGTAAGTAATCACAGACAACTATCTGTAATGTAACCATAATGAGGGAGATCCTAACTAAGCTAGAAGACTACAGGCTGGGCTGTGACTTTGCCTAACAATTTCAGAATCCTGAAAGCCCAGCTTTTGAAAGGCCTGGCTTATGGTCCTGAGTTACTCCAGTGGTTTAGATGTTACCTGTTACCTCCCACACAGCACAACAGTCACAGCTTCATTGAAATGAGTAGGTGGTTTTGTTTGTGTCTACATCTATGAGTCAGATGAAGCTGGGGACAAGAAATGAGAGCTGAATGCATCACACGTCCCCATTCACTTGGGTGAAGGCAAGGCAGAGGAAGAGCTTTGCCTCACAGGTTGACTTTTGGTTCTCAGTACAGTCCCAAGGACACTTGTCTATGGTGCCGCCCGTGTATCACTGCTGGTCTTAGGGCTTTTGTTTGCCTTTTTCAGAAGAGCCCCTGGGATGCTAGGAGCAGGAGGATCCTCTGAAGAAGAGAGGAGCCAGGCTGCTGAGACCTTTTCGCTGTCGATGCAAATAAGTTCTTGCCTTTTTCTTTTATATGCCTCCCAACCACCTCTTTTCTAAACTTACATTTCCTCTTGTAATGATATATCCTACTGGGGAAAAAAAGGCAAAACTTTTACTATTTACCCTGGAATCTTTGCCGAGTGGATTAAAGGTATGACAAAAGATCTTACCCAAGGGCTTATTGCCATGATTTATCTACTATAGCTATATAAAAAAATTTATATTCCACAGCAAATTCTATGTAAAGATAGATATAATTTATAAGGCATATGTTTTTTTTATTAAAAAAATAATAAAATTAAGGCAACAAATCTTCATAATTCAAAGTATACTGATGGCCAGTCTGCTCTCCACCACTGATACTGTGTCATCTCTTCATTTTGTGTGCCAAAGAGATTATCAGTGGATAGGATTACTAAAGTAAAACCATATTGGACATATTTTTCATCTCCGTATCAACCGGGATGTAAAAATGAAAAGGAGTCATGAAGCTGCTCTTTCTTAGAGAAGACTTTAAATGATTAAGGTAACACATTTTTGAAGAAGTGTGTTGACCCAAAAGGCCAGGGAGAACAAGGTTTAAACTGAAGAGATGGAAGAAGGGTGAGAGGAGGGGTGTGGAATGATGGTGTCAATTAAACCCCGGGTTAGGGAATGAAAAATGGCATCACCTGTGTATTTCTCACATCCACACAGCCGCACAGGGCTGAGAAATACAGCAAATTCAAACTTGGTGAAGTGAGAAAGTTAAGAGCAGATTTAAAGGGACAGCTTTGTCAAACTTGCTATTTTAGAGGGGAAAAAAGATAAAAATAAAACATTTTGGCTGTGTTGTATGTTTGATGCTCATCCAAGATGATTTTGCCTGGCTCCTGAAATAGTAAGCTGCTTTGCTTAGAGGTGATCATTCTTCCCACCATTTTCTTATTACTTTCTTTCCCTCCCACAACAACAAACCAAAAAAAAAAAAAAAAAAAAAAGCTTTGAATGAGTGAGTACCTCCTCTTCAAAAAACTTTTATAAATGGATGGATTAAAGGTACACAGAGCAATTAAGGACTTGGACAGGAAGGACAAGAAGACAGAGCGGCATTTATTTTATTTTGTATGTGCCGTGTCATGTAAACTGCCAAATGATCTCAGACTTGTGTTGTGGTTATATTTCTCACTAAAAGCCAATGATCTTTCTCGAGGGGGTGAGGATAAATCTCCCTTGGAAGCACCCAATTATCCTCCACGTGAAGCTGAACAATGGATTTTAGAAAGCAATTAGCCAACAAGCCAGGAGTTCATGGCTTGCCTTTGGATCCGCTGGTCACTCAAGCCATTCTCAAAACAGGATGGGCAACTAGCTTTTTTTTTCCTCTTTTTTTCTTGGGTCCTAACCAACAGAAGCATTTAGGACCCTGGGTGAGCAAATGTGTCTAGGCCTTTAATATGGGGTTTATCAACATTTGGCTGTTCCTGAGTCTGCACAGACAGACTATCAGGGACAGGAGACGGGCGCAGGGTAGCAGCTCTATGCTAAAACTTTACAAGTAAGGTAACTCTAACCTTAGAAACTCATGAACTATGCTGGCAATGATGAACAGCAAGATGCCTGGATGGATGCCTGGATGGCCAGACCTTTTCCTAGTTGTGCAGTCGCTGCCAGTGAGGAACAGCAGAGAGCAGTGAGAGCCCAACGCAGCCGCACGAGCGTTTGAAAATCCCAGTCCTCAGTTTTAAAGAGAGAAGGAAAAAAGCTAATAATAATAATAATTACAGATAAAATGTAGTCTGTTCCAGTAGCATTGGTTTCCAAAATTAGAATAGGCTCTTTCTACTGCAGTAAAATCCCACTACAATAATAACAATAAAAAAATTCCCCAGGCTGCTGCTCTTTCTTTTTCCGAAGTGAATTTAATGATTCGGAAAGCGAGAGATCAGAGCAGAGTCATGAGTCAAGTGCGGTGTGGGCAACTGCCCTGCAAACCTCCCCGTGCCCCATGGCTCAGGCATCTCGCATCCGCCCCGGCCGTCCAACAGCACCTCCAGGTCTGCCGGGGCAGCTGCTCGCCCCACGCAGCTCCCACAGCCCTGCCCGACGCCTACCACACCTGGATGGACTTTCCCCAGCCCCGGCAGGGCTCACTGCTGCCCGCTGTCCCCAGCCCGCTTGCTAATCGTGATCAGGCACAAAGTACATTTACAGCACCGTATCGATGATTTATAGCTGAAGGAAAGCAATTTTCCCCTCGGGAGGGGAGTCCTCTGAGCTCCTTTGCACAGTGACCTCACCGAGCAGCTCCGGAAGCATAAGGTTACCGCGCTAGCTTAATATGCAACCCAGCACTGTGTATTTTCATACTTAATATGCAGATCTAATTGCTTGCCTGCATTTTGATTACCTTCTCTTCCTGGAATTTGCTCTTGTATGGCTAATCCTAGTGAACTTCAAAGCATGAACTTGGTGGCTTTTATTTTTTTATTTCTACAGTTTGTGTTTGAGACCAACGTCAAGACTCTTTGTAAGGAGCAGGACTAATTTTATAGAGATAGTTTAGAAAAAAAAATAAAACCCCTTAGCATTCGGTTGTCCTCTTTTTTTTAACCTCAGGACCTGTACTTTTGCAGAACCGGAAGGTTACAGATTTGGGCTGGCCACAATTAACACTTCCACATTTAGCCTCCTGCCAGCAGCATCCTCAGTCCTGCCTACCTAACACTAGCTTCAAGGATGGCTCATAGGTAATTCCTCTTAAGAGAAAGGCTATTCTTCATTTCTGGGTGTAAATGTGAAGAGATTTGACTAACTACTTCCCTGCCTGAAACTGCTAAAGCCAACCCACACAAACACATTTTCCTGTAAGCGCCCCCACTTTCCTCCCTCTCCCCCACTTTTCCCATTATCCACCTCCCCAGCAATAATATGCAATAAATTTGATTGCTTTTTTCTGGCATGGTGAATGTCTGCTTTAAATGCCACCTTGTTTAAAGGTTAAAAAAAAAGCAAAAGAAAAATAGCCACAGAACAAACTAATCTCCCTTTCCAAATATAAAATAAAAGCTGTCTTATTTTTAGGCTTTACAGCAGCTCATGTGTCATTTTCATCATTTCTTTCTCTCTCGATGACTGAGAGGCAGTGAGAGGAGGTGAGAAAAAACTTTTTTTGTTCCCCCTAGAAAATACATATTCAGAGCTTTCCCTAACCTGATTTCTTTCTACATTAAATCATCCATAGACAAAGCTAAAATGGAGCCTCAACAAGACAATACTTCTGTCAGCTTTCGGTAAAATGTATCTTGGTGATTAGACTAATATAACAACATCAGCAACGTGATACACAGAGGCTGTAATCTTTAGTGTTGTAAATCATTAGATTTGCAGCACACAGCAGTAAACCAAGGGAAGCAGGGCTTCCAGCGATGGTTGAGAGCAGGCTGTGAAGTAGGGCAATTAGGTTAGAAACGAACCGTCCCTTTACCCTGACAGTGAAGGGGAAGAAGTAGCGCAAGAATCGATTTTGGGCAGTAGTGGGGCCCATTCAGTATCTTGCGTAAGTCACACAGGGCCTGACTCCAGCTCCCTTGGATCAACAGAAAATACCCCAGTGACTCCAAGGACAGTAGACCCAGCCATTAACCCTTTCAATTTCTTGCACCCTTCATGAATCAAAGGATTTTTTTCCCCCCTTTTTTTTTCTCAATACCCTCCAGCAGGCACACACCAACACAAGATGAGCTTTGAGCTTCTGCTCTCCAAACTTAATTTCCCCAAAATGACAAGTAGTACCTTTACAGCACTGCAGCATTTATGGCAGGTATCACCTCAGTGAACGCAAGCAGTAATTCATTCTGATTTCTCTCTGTTTCTTCATATGAGGTTTTGTTAGCCAGTGTATTATGATAGTGGAAACATCTAATTGGCTTGCACGATTAAAAACAAAACATTCCGTGTCTTCTTAAATATTTGACTTTCAGCTTAAACTGCCTGAAAAAAATTGAATGCTTAGTTCATACTACCATGACGGCTTTGTACCAAAAAGCCCTTTCAGTTTGTAAATATAATCTGCTGAATTTCTCTAAACATACCACTACCCCAGGAGAAGAAAGCGTGAAGATGTCCAATAAATGCTCTTGAAATCCATTCTTCTATCCTCTCAGCTGCAGCAAAAAGAATTATTCAGGGAATCTGTTAGCTGATGTACATTATAGTGATGTTGTTTGTCTTTTGGGACCTTTGGTTGTTGATTAGAAGTTCTAAGTGTAACGAGTGAGCCCAGATGTAAACAGCACAGCTGCGCTGTGCCGGCGGGTTTGTTATTGCACTCCTGTACAATACAGGTGCCAGATCTCGAGCAGGAGAGATCTGTAGTAAAATAGTGAAGCTGCTTTAGCCTGAGTGCGGAGAATAGCTCTTCCCTCTTAGCCCCAGCATCAAGCCTGTTTGCTTACCCTGGTAGTTAACTTAGCTATTCGCTGCCTAAACCATAACCCCATCTCCTGCTTCTGCCTTGGTCTTAATCCCTGAGAATCCAGCCCGATCTGTCCCTGAACTTCGTGTTTGAACCTTTGCCCCAGCTTACCATCAGCCCTACACAGGACTGGTCCCTCTGCGCTAGATGTACACCACCTTCCTTCACAATCCCAGCCTTAAAAATAAAACTTTTCCTGTTTCTGTCAAAGACTGCTAATGTCTCTAGTTGAGGAGCTGGAATGAATTATTCTTTCAACACGCAGCTATCAGTTAGCACTGGTGCTTAATCTGAATGTTTGAAAGTCTGATAGATCTATTAATAGTAAAAAATCAGGCATCTAATTTCTGGACACTCCAAAATTAAATTTCAATTCTATTTGACCATCCTGGATTTCTATTTAAAATTATCATGCATATGTTCTGCTAAACTGTGTTTCTTTATGCTGCTGTTATCAAGTTTGGTGCAGATTTGTTCAATAAATGGCCTGTATAAAATAGGGAACGCAATCATACTTCCAGTTCTGCTGCAGACTGTGCTCATGACTAATGCAAGATCCAAAAAGACTGAGGAAAATGTCACTCCATTTAAAAAAAAAAATCTTCTGAGGACAAAAGACAGAAGAGAGATTCAAAAGCGAGAAGTCCTAACAGGTCTTTTGCAGGACTCCACTACCGGACACTTAGAAGACACAATTTTCATCCAAGAACTGCAGATTAACCTCCTAGCTTGTCAGCTCTTTTAAGGGCTTTACTCTACCCTGATCATCAGCTGGAGCTGGCTGAGGCCCAGCCTTCACTACAAGGCAGCACAGAAGCTACATTTAGCTGCCTTTAAATCACATAAATGGCATTAAGACAGGAGTAGTACAGGGATTCACAAAGGCAAAAGTGTGCAAATCCCTCGCTTTTGCCCTTCTGGTCCTGATTTCCTACTGCGGCTTGGTAGTTTCCTGCCTGTTTTATGAGTAATAAGTTTAAAATCTCCCAGTCATACTGAGTTGGTAGTGAAGTAGCACCATGACTTTGTCGTATTCCTCCAAATTCCCTTCCCTTTCTCTACCCCTATACGTTGAAAGTACATCCGTGCCGCCCTGCATACGCTAACTGTAATGAACCCTAACCCAGGTAGTCTGCACGAAGATTTAAGGGGATATAATTTATTTCTTGCATAGTTACATAGTGTGAATCTGAATTTAGGCCCTAACGAAAACACTTAGAGGGATCAGTGAAGACCATCCTCAAATGAATTCATCTGATCATATTATTTCTTTTATTCAAGAAAATGTATCTGTGAATAGTTACCCACGCTATGCAAAATGCTGAGTCTTTTCCTCTTTTGCATTTACACAGTCATGGTCCCCTAGAAGTCTTTTCTTCATATTTTGAAGAAAAGAAAATAGGTGGCTGGATAGATAATGAGAACTAAATAATGTGCCCAATAATAGTAGTAACCTGTCCCTTTAGGAGACTTCAGATTGAATGAAATGTTGTCTCTCAGTTGTTTTTTCCTTTAATATTCTCTATTTACCTATTGTTTTATGAAAGTCTCACCACAATTAGAAATTCCAGTTCTCATTCATTAGCACTTAAAGCACACCATAGTGTTAATGGCAACAGGGCAGAGCAAACAAACATCCTGCTTGTAGAATTATCACACTTTCTGTGTGCAGTATCATTCTTCTCATTCTGGTGAATACTTCAATATCCAATATAGTTTGCATTAAAAAAAACCCAAAACCAAAAAACAAAACCCAAACAAACAAAAAAAAGCACTGCACTGACAAGTATATATATAGTATGAATCTTGTACATTGTATCATGTAAAAAAAAGAACTTACATTCACCTTATTAGAAAAAAACATTATGTTTCTGAAGGCTAGAATAAGGTTTTAAAATAATATCTTCAAAAATATTACATTAAAAGTGAGAAATGTGGAGAGTGAACAAATTATTTTGTAAATTCCTGTATTTATGCGTCCCTGCGTGATCGTATTCACTCTCTCACCACAGACTGGATGTGTTCCTCCGTTGTGCGCTGTTCTGGACATAATACCGTAGAAACTGATAAAGATAAATGGTGATAAGCAGAAGCAAAGATGGAAAAGCTATGAAGGATGAGGTTTTTATATCCAAAACAGGGACCTGATTTTTAAAGATAACTATACCCAATATAGAGCAATAAAAGAGTAAATTAGATCTGATTCAGGTCCTGAAATGGATCTGTGGGACTTTGGTCTTATTTAGCTAACTAACTCCTGCTTCGGTCCGAGGAAGCTGGCACCGCCTGTTTGCGTGAATGAGAAGCTCTGAGTCAAACCGAGGGCATCAGCTGCACGTGTCGCCCTGTTTATACAGCCAGTACTACACACGGGAAAAAGTGCTCACGGGATCCTTCGGAAAAGCAGAAACCCAGAAGAACCACAGGGTGTGTGGGACCAGGACCATCCACAAAAAGCGTTCAAGTGTGGAACGATCTCCACAAGGACAAGATCGTTGCAAGCCAACAACCAGGGCTGTGCCAGGACTAAACCCAACTGCATGCGAAAAGACTATAAAAGAGTCCGTTGCTATAACTGTGAAAACCCAAATAGCTCTGGTTTATTGTATAAACTCATTTTTTCTCTCAGATGATATTCAGGAATTATACACCCATGAAATAGATGATTATATTTCATTAGTCTTGAAACTTCTCTACACTTAGCTCTCCCCTAGGAGTAAGAGCTCATTCCTCTGATCAAACACATCTGTAGCCCATCCAGAACTACATGATCAGAATCCACACTTCTTGGGCAATAACTCACACCTTGGTAAACCCCCTACCCATGCCAAGAGTCCATCCAGAATCATAACTGTCTAAACAAACAGGCTAAAGAGAATTTATTATTTTTGAACATAGTTTAACATTCTGGTATTTAGCTGTTTTTCAATGAAAACATCTCTCTCTACAGTAATTAAATAACAATAATTTCAGACTCAGATGTATATGAGGAACAGTGCAAAGGACAGTCTCCATAATAATTCTGCTTTAAGATATATGCAAAAAATATCATACAATTATTTTAGAGAGGCTGAAAGAATAGCATATATATTTAGGTCTCACATATACTAAAAAAGTCAAAAGAGAGAAAACTGATGTTATTTATTTAAAGATTCAAAGATAGGTAGAATTCTAAACTCATCCAAAGATAGAATGTTAGAATTGGATTATTTTAAAGCTTTTCTGTGTTTAAAGATAAAAGTCTGTGATATAATTACTCACTAGCAAAGGGAGTCTCTTAAACACTTTGTCTGTATCACAATTCTCACAAAACAAAAAAAAGAGTAACACAAAAGGCGACATTCTCCAGAAAAGACATTTCTATAAATTGTATATACTTCCCTACCCTGGACTTGCATTTCTGTCATGCAGTTGACATTCTCTTGATATGGGACAATGAAAAGTCAAACAATGTCTCTTAAAAATAGATTTTTTTCTACAGTTTCAAATAACATTTAGTCTGGAAGTTACACGAGAACTTTCAATGAGAAGGTTCAAAAGCAGATATTTGTCACAAAATGCCCCAGAGGACTGCTATATTTTTAGTACCTACAGAAGCATCTTCAGGGCAGGAGCTCTTCAATCTTGTTCTCTCAGTTTCCTGACCTCTTGATTGGCAGAGCAATTTTTAGCCATCAGGATGTTTTTAATGAGAAACGTGAAAAACAGCATTACTGTGAGAAAAATGAGTTTCTGGAAAGACACGAAGTGATACCATATTTAAAACTAAGTCTATATAAAGACTCTGTTCTTCCAATTCATTAGACATCTGTATTCACAAGTCCTAAAAATTATATTTAGCCCTGACATACAATTTGAGTTGAAAATTGAAAAGATAAACTTTTAATCAAGAGCATGGAACAAGAAAGGTTTAGTAATAAACAGAAAGAGAGAAAAAATTGTAGAAGAAAGAAAATATTTCAGCAGAATTTTCAATAGTCATTTTTTCCCAGAGTTTTCTGTAGAGAAGCTGCACCTAATTTTATCTCCAAAGATCAGTAGTGTTTACCACTGATTGATTCCTGATATTAATGATATCCAAATTTCCCCGATTGTCTGAAAATAACAGTTGTATAACTTGATGTCAGCCAATTTAATTACATCCATAGAAACAGGGTTTTCTATTGATTTCTCTTGCCTTTTTCATCTCCATTTTTATCCTTCTTAACCAGCAGTAGTAGGTGCTTGGGTCCAGAAAGAGTGAGGACTCTCTTCAAAAACTGTGCACGTAATTTCTCAGCTATAAAGAGGAAAGTAGACTCGCAGTACAAATAACTCTGCATTTTTTTCCCCTGTATGGAGAGATTGGATCCCACTTGCAAGGCTTTGATTCCAGGCCCCTCCTCCTTTTGTCTCCTGGTAGGTACTGTCAAATAGACTGTGATCCACTTGGTCCACAGTGACTGAAGCATGCAATTCACTGACCAAACTGGAGTGAATTGTATAATTAATTGTCAACACAGTATTACTTTTGTAGGACCGAGACAGCTTTTTTCCATATGGTGAAACAGAAGAGAAGTTTCACTAGGGTTACATTAAAGGTGAACTAGCAATACAGGTAAGGATTATTAACAAGCAAGTTATTTGTCCTTTTTAATTATGCTGTCTCTCTTCAGGCTAACAGAAGCCTGATTCTGTGAAATATTTAGACATTTGATAGAAGTTTTGAGGGCAAATTGCACACCTAGGTTCATGGCTTTCCATGAGGGTGAGACAATTAATCTTTTTTACTGAATGTGGTTTTTTTTAGTTTGTCAAACTATTTGTTTCTATTTTTAGAATGGCCTTATAACGTGTCCAGCATAATCTGTTTCACATGTTTAAGAGCAATAGCAAAATTACGCCACTGCTGCACAGCATGTCTGATGACAGGGGAGTTAGAGTGACATTTTCTGAGAGCATTAAATACACCCATATGCACATATGTACACATACATACAAGCTATTAACACGAATAAGAAAAAAAGATATTTTAAGAGTTGATTTCACCTGTGGTCAAATTACCTGTTGGCTAGCCTCACTGCATATCAAATAGCTCACTTTTACTCTTTAGCGAAAGGATTGCTTGGCAGAGGAGCAATGATAAAACAGTGGAAAAGAAGTAACCCAAAATTCTCTGGCTTTGCGAGCAGTTAAAATTTTGCTATTGTACAAAAATAGGATTAAAAAAAATATAGCCTGGAAGAAAAGACCAAACCACTATGATCTTGATATATGTCATTTAAAATTCACCTGATTCCCCCTCCTCCTCCCACTTTCCCTCATAAATCAAAACTGAATACACAGATCCCAGGGATGAGGAGCAGGTGGTAAAACAGTCTAAAAATCTCTTTTCTATACTTCAGCAGAGAACTAATTTCATGTTGAAAAGAATGGGTCATTTTTACTGCTAGTTTAGCCACATGGCTCCCAGGCACCAATTTTGTAAAGTATTATCCATTTTCGCTGTGGGTCATTTGTTTCCTCTGCAAATTTCCTTGAGACTTACAGAACTGATACGCATGGATTTTTCCATCTATGCTTTTGAGTGTATAATGATGACTGGACAGTTTATCTTTCTTTTAATGCAGAAATTTTGTCCTCTGTAATATAAAACAAATTTCTGATCACAACACCTGAAAGAGACATGGGCATTGATACCCCGTAAATTGCCTGTTTCCCACATTCCTCTAGGCCAGCTGTAACTGCTAAAACCAATACTACCAGGCACAGATATTGTCTTAGAAACATATGTACATAGTTGGAGATTTTCTGCAGAAAAGCCAATAGCTTAGACTCGTTTGAGAAATAAGAGCTTTGTGCTTGAACAGAAAACACTATTTCCCTTGTTAACCTCTATACTAGCTTCTATCCCAATTACATAAAATGATTTGTTTTTCCTAATTCTTGAATATCTGTTCTAAGTCTCTAGGCACAAGTGTCCCAAATTTCTATCCCTATGTACTTCATAACGAAAACTTAATGATATCAAGAGTAGCAAGTCATATACCCCTGAAAGCCAATATGGATCTCGGATGTCACCAAGCCACGGGTGCCACTGAGACCCTGGACCAAGCAGTGATGGGAGAACCCTCACACTACCACCACAGAAGTCCCCTGGGGACAGCCTAAACTAAAAATCTCAGATGCATTAAAACTATCAATTTTTCTACCTTTCTCTCTATACATATATATATGTGTGCAAGCATGTATGTACAGAGAGATATGGCTGCTGCATAGGATGAGACATTTGCTGAGCTATTGCCAAGGCAGGGCTTGCAATGCTGGTACCAAGGACAGGGCCTGAGAATTAAATTTTTCTTGGTCATGGGATGGGAGAGAGCCGTGCTCAATCCTCAGACGTGGGAAGGAAAAAAAAAAACCAAATGAAAAACCAAGAGAGAGCAAAGGAAAGCAGTGCAAGGCTGTGCAAGGCAGAGCAACTATTCTGTTTCCATGATCAGTGTGTTCAATCACACAGCACTGGACAATTAAATAATATTCAGTATGCTGAGTGCACTGAATAGAAAAATTCATATCAAGTTCATTCTACGGTATCGGACATGGTATGTCACCATGTAAGGAAATGTGTTTGAGCTACGTGAAGGCTGATGCTTTATGTTTTTTAATAAAGTTGAGGATTGATTACAAACCTTTGCTTTCAGCCGAAGGTTGCAGTGGATGGAAGCTGATGTACTGAATAATTTGTCTTTTTTGAAGTTACAATAAGATAATGTAAAAAGATTTGAATACCACATAATGTGAACTGGTAAGGTATTAAACTATAGCATCTGAAAGAAAATGCTGTTGAACATATAAGAAATAGGTCACTAGAACTAAATAGACCAAGGCAATTAAAGCCAAAATGCCCACGTGGTACCAATCTCAAGTGAAGAGTAGACTGGATATTTGCTTCTTTAATTTTGGTTTCTTGGAAAGTTTTAACAATTTAACCCAGTGCTCCTGGTTCCTATCTATGCTCTTGAAAAAAAAAAAAAAAATTATTTCCATCCCTATTTTTAATGCTGCAAAAGTTTTAGCATTGCATACATCACATCACATCACTCACAGTCATAAGGACGGCAATCATTGGTGACCCTTTAGGGGTAACTGTGTCTATATTTATGGGGTAAAGCAAACCCTTACAGAGCTGCTAACTCAAGGTCTCACTCATCTACAGCTGCTCTCTTCTGGCAGTGATCCTCAGCCACCAGGTCTCTCCACCTCCCCTACGCCCCAGCCCTTGAGTCCAGCTGGCCCAGGCACGGGGTGGGTGATGGCGGCTCCCTCCTCGTTTCAGAGCAAGCGCAGTCAGCAGCGAGGAGGGATGCTGCATGGGCTGAATCGCACGGGACAGGCAGGATCCTGGAAGGAGCCCACTGTGGAGCACCCTCCATCTAAATAGTGGACATGTAAGGCAAGTGAGGATATGTATCAGGAGCTCGGCTCTTGGCCCACTGAAGTTAGTGGAAATTTTTTAATTGGCTCCAAGAAGCCCAGAATTTCACATTACTATTGGGATAAAGGCGAGAAGTATGTAGGTTACAGAAATAATACGACATAGTTACTCACTAAAGTCTACTGATCCCTTGAGGCTCCAACTATTTTGAGGCATTTGGTATGAGTTGTATCCAGTCAATCTGAAACACACAAAGTTTAGAGGCACAACTCCCTCTTTAGGCATCTGGTTTGGCTTTGGCTTTGCTTTTTTAATATTGCATATGCTTTAATTTAATTTCTTAATTTCAGCCAGTGTTGATTGTATAACTTCTTAAAAGAGCTTTTGAATACTGCAAAGAAAGACTTCCCAGAAGCAGCTTTCAGAAAGGAGTTTAAAAATCTTCATCTATATCTCACTGGCCCTGACATCCTCCCACCACAAAGCTTTCCAAACGCAAATATGTGCATTTTTATGATGTCTTAGAAGAGGCATGTCAGCCTTGAGGGCTGGTTCCTCACCGTGAGGAGGCTGTACAGCAGATGTAGGGAACTAAATCAAGACAGTTGATCCCAATACAGTGTCATGATTGTAAAATCCTCCACGAAGAGCAATGTGGAAAGCCGTTGTATTTGTGCATTCATCATGCATGCTGTGACAAATGACAGTTTTACGGTTAAATGCACTTGAATGGAAGGTTAAGGTTCATCTCCCTCCTCTTCCCTAGACTTCATATATCACCTCAGGTAAAACTAAGAGCCAAATAATACCTTAAACAACAGATTTACTTTCCCTTGCCTTGTATTTCTAACTCGGGTGTAATAGCAGTTCTTCCCAACCTTGCCTCTTTAGATTAGGCACGTACGCCTGGAGCTTCGTTCGGGGCTTGGAGCAATGGGAAGCCTGAAGTCAGGCAGGGACCCTGAAACCTATAGCAAAACCAAAAACAACAGTACACAAAGCAGGCAGAAAATGAGCTCAGTCCTAGCTCCAGCGAGAGAGTGTTATGCCATACCTTTCTGATGCTGTGCACTTCCCCTGAGTCAGCTCTCGTTTGCTGCGAGCTCCTACAAGAAGTCAGGCCCTTACGCTTTTCCACAGCTGCATCAGGAGCCCTAAGATTTAGTTAAGCCACTGACAGTTCCTATGGCATTAGACAGATAACAGACAGATTTTATTCTCTTGTTTAGATACCTGAGTTTCAAAATACTCATAAATCTGTGACAAGTAAAGTACACATATTCTATGTATAAAACTAGGAACTTGCAATAGCCAAAAAGTTTATTAAGGTTAAATTAACTGAAGCAGAAAAATAAGTAAACCAAAATGCTTACATCATTCTTGAAATAAACCCAAAGGTAAGATTCTGAACTTCTATGCAAATCAGAAGGTAGTGAAATGATGGGGATTTTTGCCAGTTGACAGCTTAGCACCTTAAGAACCTGTTTGTGTCTCTTCCCCATCACCTTTGCATGTTATAAAAAACCCTATTTCTCAGTTTTAAAGGTCCGATGGTTCCTTATTCGGCCATGTTTATATACATTGTAATTTTTGGCAAGGGTTCAACAGAACATAAATCTCTAGAGTCCAGATAAGATAGTAACAGATTTAACATACACTTCCCCCTTTCATTTGCCATATGCCATAAATATATCAACTGAAATAGCAAAATATAGGCAACCCCCAGTAGAAATATATCCCCAAAAGCAAATAGAGATTTTGGAAAGATGGCATGGCCTCTGGAGGAAAAGAGGAAAGAAAACTGGAAACTCGGTTTAGGGCCACCATGCAGAATTAGAGGGTGAAAGCAGCTGTTTGGAAACTGGGGCAACAGGGAGATAAATTCAGTGAAAGACAGACAACAGAGGACCACATTGTCAGATGGGAATGTGGCTTCCCATATGGCCAGCTGCCTGGAGTCGTACAGGCTGAGGACCAACCTTTAGGAAAGTGCACTGAAGGGATGCTCTCGGCAGGTCTTGCTGCCACTGGGCAGCCCAGAAGATCTCTCTGCCTCGGCAGTCAGGCACGGCAGCCCAGCAGGAGAAGGCGCGGGCTCAGCCACCGCGCTATGAGACCTCCAGAACGAATCAGCAGAGGATGGAGACAAAAGGTGACCTCAGTGAGTACGTGTAGCCTACCCCGAGTGCCAGGGTTTTCCCAGCTGAACTGACAAAGCACATTTAGATTTATTTTTGACTCACGGCTGCTGTAAGAAAAACAAGTATTTTATACCCCCCAGAAAAGGAAGAACTGTGTAGGTTAAATGCAAGAAGAATGGCTGGGAACAGTGACATTTCTTGGAGCTACTCATTTCTCTATGGATAAAATCACCTCTGAATTTAAGTGCGTGTGTTTTTTTCCAGCACAGTGAAAGATAAGACGGATGCTGGATAATGATTACGCTGAGGCTAGACTCCAATAACATGATTGTGGGCATGATGGAAGCTATATAATGCAGAGATATTGCACGTGATTTATAGGTTGTGAGAAGAGACGGGGTTTTGCGGAGTTTTGTACATTTAGCTCTGTGTACTAAAAGAAAATATTTATTTAACAGGCTGGTTGGTATACTTTAAATGGATAGTACTGTACCTTGAAAATATTGTGCTATCCTTGTCTACTTAAATATAGTGAAACTATGCTTTACTCCTTGTAACTCCCATCCTAGAGAGATATTATAGAGGCCTTGTGTGTTCATTCTGCATGCACAACTCTCAAGCAGATTTTGCTGCTTTACTGCGAACAGTTAACCAAGTGCCACATTTCTCCGCTAGTAATAGTAGCTACACTTTGGCATATTGAATAGGGATCAGAGGGAGACAGAAATCACATTCATAAGGAAAACATAGCAGTGTCTTCCACTAACGGTACTTACCACAAGAATAATGATGGAAGACATGTAAGATAGAGGTATAATACAGAGAAAAGAAGAATATATTCTTGCTAGAAAAGACTGTAAGAAACAATCTGGGCATTGATAATTCATGTCATAAATAGCCTGGGGGGAAGAGAGTCCTGAGTCAGTATTTCCCATATTTTTTCCTCTGCTGAAGTCCCTTAGTAGCGTAATAAAAAATTCCTGGCTGGCTCATACCCCTCCCCAGCATGTGCTCCCATTCTGCCTTTTGTCTGTTTTCTCCCCTCTTCTTTTTTTTCTTTATTCTTTATGGCTGTTTTTATCCTCTCTCATGCTTTCATTCCTCTTCCTCCATCTCCTCCCTTGTACATTTATTTTCTTGCTGGCAATACTCTTGTTCCCTTCCCCAGTATATTTATTTTGCCAGGCATTTCCCCACCCCTCCGGTGTTTCTTCAGAGATGCTGGAGATGTAGACAGTCCTGATAAAACTCAGGGCTGGACTGCTTATTGTTAGGAACAGAGTGAAAAAAAGGTGAAGAGAGCAGGAACAGCTGCCTGAAATCTCAGCCTCTCACCCCCTCCATTTCACTTGCTTCTGAGGGAGTGTGCCCTGGGGTGAGGAGGAGAGGAGAGTTCACTGTGAGAGGAGGAGGAAGGATGTGAGAAGCCCACACTGAGGTCCAGACCTAGACTTAAGAACTTTTCACAGACATAAATTGTGAACTACCCAGGAGTGGGATCCTGGTAAAAAGAGGCACTAGTTGCCGAGGTTGGGAATTTGGAGCATTTGGAACATTTTTCAGACATACCTCTCTTCAGGCTAATTATTTCACATTTTTCATCCAGAGATGAAGGTCACTTGATGCATTGAGCTATCATCCAGGGATTTTGGGGCTTGGACTGACAATTGCTCCATTATGAATATCAGCTGTGATTCTTCCCAATTATGCTAAGAAATGTTAAGCCCTAAGAGAGCCTTAAAGAAACAAAACTCACCAAATCTGTAGGGGACTGTATCATTCAGAGGCTCTGACAGGTGCCAGTTGGATCCAGCTGTCGTACAGTGCAGCTCCCATGATCCAGGATTAATCAGCCAGAGAATGAAGCAAGCCCCTAGAAAACCCCTACAAAGCAGAAATTGCCAACTGACCAGCTTCTCTTTTAGCTCTTCAGCTCATTAATATTTCTGAGGCTTTATGAGTTATCCCGCTTTAATAAAAATGAAAAGCTATTAATAGAAATCTCCATATGGAAATTCTTTGTAGTGATTCAATTTCCTAATCCAATAGCCTTACTAGAGTCTTGAGAAGAGCTGGTATATCTTGATCAATCTTGTATTTTTCAGAACAGAAATGATGCAAAGTGTAGAAAAATGTTTGTCCATTGAGGCAAATAAAACCACAGAAAAAATTGAATTCATATTTCATTGGCGTTTGAGGTCTTTGGAGAAGCCATTCCTATGGCCAGAGCCAAGCAGTGCAAATGTGACTGTGTATTTATGCAGGTAGTTGGCGTCAAAAACTACCAGTGTCCTCAAGGTGGACCTCAGACCAGAACATACTTGTATCACTATCCACTGCCTGTTGACAGCTCTGTGGTGACATGCTGTTATATCAATAGATGAAGAAAAATATTCAGTGCGTGATTTACTGATCTGCAGTGAAATGGTTAATTTTTGTGAGTTTGACTGGACATTTGTCATGTGGCTGGAATTTGACTGGAAATTAATAGGATTATTTCTGACTGGCTGAGGTTAATGGCATACTTGTTTGGCTTTTATAAAATCTCCATAATTTAGTAATATTTATCTAAGTCACCATAAAAGTATAGAAATTGATAGTAAAATTACAGACAGCTGGGTACAGGATGAAATGAAACGAATTAAATCAAACCCATGCTCTTAGGAAAACACAAATGCCAAATTAAGTATGTTAGGCTAACACTTTAAATGATCCAATATAACACTAATAAAGGTACTTTAGACCCAAGTCCTGCTTGATTTTATACTGTATGAGCGTGCAGAGGAAAACATCTGCTGAGAGGTAGACAGCCTGGGCCCAACAGGGATGCTGAGGGAACAAGCAGCTTGGACCACTGCATCTTTCCATATCCATTTCACATATTCCTAATAGTTTTTGATGAAAACTTCACTAAAGTAAATTACTTAGGCACAACTGATTTTTGCCCTGGAGAATTACTAAGGGACAATATTCATAACAGATAAGCATATATAGCAATAAATGGGGGGGGGGGGGGGGTTTAAGGCTTGTTGAACAAAGAAGCAGCACTGAGGCATTAGGTAACTCTGAAATATTTTGTTTTCAGATGAACCTGGCTATGGCAAGCATGGCCCCAGACAAGATAAAATGAAGTATTTCCACAAGCCAGTGCACAAGCAGCGGTGGACCAGACTTGGCGCTTTCTTTCCACAGACCATTTGGTGTCTGAGCCGCTGAGGCTGTCAACGTGAAAGCAGAGGAGGGGACACTGGAAAAGGTAACTCAGCCCAGACAGCATTAAAATGAGGTAAAGGTGGCAGTTCGTCTGCAACAGGAGAGATGGCATGAGGCCCACCTTCCTCCCTCCTTCTCTCGGGTGGTGGCCGTGGGCAGGGGAGCAGAGCAGCAGCAGTGCCGGGCTGCGCGTGCTCCCTGCTAGGTGCATCCAGTGCATCCTTCCTGTCCCACACATCTCGCCCGGGGAGCAATAACTCATTTACACGGCAAGCAAGTCAACCTGATATTTTAGTTCTGTGTGTAAGCCACTGTAAGACCTAGCACCCGCAATTGGAGACCCCTTGAGACAAGGATCAAGTCCGACTTTCTATTTCTCATTGCCTGTTTGGCCACAGAGAAAATAATGTAACTACAGAAAATCAATACCATTTTAAAGAAAATCTTATTAATAAGAGGATGGTGTTTGATTTTTCTGGGCTATGACTGTCTTGATTGTCATTGTCTCATGGCTAATATATGCCTGATAAGTTTTAATATTTCTAATTAGTTTCTGTTATACACAGAGAGCTAGAGCCTATTTTAACTTGCGGGTTTGTACCACTGACTCATGGTTGCATCTCTGTATGAAAGCAATGATTCAGAAAATTCTTCTTCATGTCAAAACTGTTATTTAGAAGTAGATTCCATCTAAAAGTGTTTGCTTATTATTTGTCCCTTCATTTTCTTTGGATATTGGCTAGTCCATTAAATATAATACCTACAGGTTTTAAATAGTGCTGCCACTTTGTGAATTCTATTTAATGGCTGTTTCGGACTATGTTTCTTCCATGCATATAAATCTTATATTCCCACAAGCAGAATCAAAAGAAAAGGAAGAAATTTCTTTTCAAGGTTCGAGATCTTTGTTTCACAAATGTACAGTATGTGGCCAGGAAACTAAAGTCAAAGAAATATGAACAAAATTGTTATATGGCATGCATCAAAATATCTCAACAGTTGTTCTGAAAAGCAAAATAACCGAATATGACTGTCACCCAGAAAGAATGATGATGCTGTAACTTTCACACAAGATGCAATTTCCAAAGATCCTTGACTCTTCTTGCCACGTGTAAACATTTTATACCTTTTCCCCTATTTTCATGTAGCTATTACACTCTCCATCTGTTGCTGTTTACATTTAATATGAAAAAAAAAAAAGATATTATGGGATACTTGAGATTTTATATATGCAAAAGATCTATTTGGATCTTGGGTAGAAGAATGCCCTCATGTGAAGGTTTATTCTAGTGGGCAAACACTAGCAGAGGCAACATTTCATCATGCATTTGTTTCAAAATGAGAGAAGAAAAAAAATTCTAGATTTATAGCCTTGGAAAACTTTATGTACTCCTTTAGGGGGAAAAAAACAAAGAAAGAGAAAAAGAAAACAAGAAAGGGAAGTTAGACAAAGGTACTTCATACAGACACCTACATCAGTTACATCAGAAACCATTCTAATATTCTCCTTTGTACAAGTAATTCCACAGACATCAGTAGAGTTAGTCACCCAAGTTATTTTCATGAAGAAGCTTTTACTATAAGCACCTTAGACTTGGAGCCTTATGAGTCTAGGTCTCCGGAGGCCTTTTGACAGATTTACAACGGAGAGAAGGTTGTGTGTGTTGGCTTGCTGGAAAAAAAGTAATACATATTTATACTGCTGCATAAACATTAATAAAAATATGATCAACTGCAGCTCTAGATCTATGCCACGTGGAGAATTCCTAGGGTGCAGTATCACAAGAAAAAGAGTAGTGATATCTAAATTTAGGGATGTCTGCTATTTCCTATCATAGGATTGTATATTCAGGGCTCATACTATGGCTGAACTCCTAGGTTCAAGATGATATTTTCCTTATGTAGTCTAAATTTAAAAAAATATATCAGGTTAAATTTAAGATGAAGGAAAGAATATTATTTCTCACAACTAATTTTTTTTAATAACTACTTTATCGAGAGATTTGATATCCTTCATGATTTTGAAGAAGGAATAGGAATACAGTCCTGTGCCTAGACTTCTTCATGGGAAGAGATTATCTATATGCTGTTGAGTTAACACATAAGGCTCAGTTCACACATGCCAAGCAGTGATGGACACTGTTGTAAACTAAATGTATTCTGTTGTGAGTTAAGTGTGCTCCAGGGTTTGGTCTATGGGACTCTCCCGGCAACTGCCAAGCTGGAAGAGCATCTCCTCCTCTTCCTGTGGGAACTCAGGCGGTGGGGAGAAGGAGGGGTAAGCCAGGAAAGTTCACATCAGGAAGGGAGACGCCCATTAAGCACAAATAAACAGGACCTGGGAGAGAGAAAAAGCCCTGCCTTGACCAGATGAAGGGATAATGGAAAGGACAGAGATTGACGTGCCAAGCCAGGAAACAGTGAGGGGGCACCTACGTTAGCATTTTAGTTCAGACTGCTCTTCTACCTCTGCAAATCCCCATGTTTTGGTTTCCATCAGCGAGCAGTCTCAGGACATCCAAACCGGGCTCCTTTCAGATGAAGTTAAACTGAAAGGTGTGCTCCAGCTGGTCACCACAGGACCAGACTAGGACTTGCCCAAACCAAAATCTTCTAAAACGTGTACAGGGTGGATGTCAACCACCAGCTGCACACCAACCACTGTCCTCTGCAGATCTGCTCCTTTGGGCTCTACTCATTTGCTAATGTCAGCATAGCCCAAGAGACCAGGACTTCTTGGGATACAGGACTGGGAGAAGACCCAAGGTCTGCAGGCTGGTCCTTCGCTGACTAAGAAACCTGGAAGGGTAATGCCTGGTGAAACATCAAAATAACAACACAGAGACTTGATCCCTCTTCAGCCAGTGGAAAAGAATAAAATATAGTAGAGGAACTAGAGTGAAAGGAAAGAGCTGGTGACCTGGCAGAAAGGTGAAGAGGGAACTGGAGGGGAAGGCTGAAACTGAAGACAACTCACAGACGTTATAGCTTGAAACTGTGCATATGCTTTATGTCATAATAAGCGTTTTATCAAACATTTGCTTTGATACCAAAGCAAAATAATGTCTCTTTTCAAAAACTCTTGCCCTATAATGGGATCTGTTTAAAGTGTTTTCGAAATAATGCTGAAAATGCTTGAAGTTTCTCTGCTATCAAATTAAAGCTGAGAGAGTTAGACTCATAGCCTATTAAAATTCTGTTTAGCATGCACATTTTAACACAGATGTTTCAATAAAAGGGGTTTCCATGTAATTATCTAATGACTTGCTATGTCAGTCATGATAGGTCCCAGGTTTGTGACTTGTTCCTGAGAGTTAAACAGAAAATAAATATACCAGTTCTTACCTGCTGCCCTTCCAATTTGAGCTGAAAGCAGTGAATAGTCTCATGGATATATCTGATTTGATTTGCATTGCTGAGAAAGTAAATCCTATGAGAGAGAAAACTAGGCAAAAAGATGCGCTATTTTCTTTCCATTCAGTCAATGTTCGTCCATGTTGGATGAGAATATACTGTGTCATATTTTCAATTTAACTGCATTCCTCAGTTTCTCCACTCCCAAATATTTTCATCCAAAGGGGCAAAAATGGTTACAAATCTGCAGATGTTGGCATTTCATGCCTGAACATTACTTGATTGAGCAATAGGATAATGGGATACTTCCCCCATGTCATATCCCAGTATGAACGAATGCTCCCAAGGAAACCAAAAAGCTTACAAGCATTGGTTGAGAAGAAATAAAGCAAGTCAGAGAGCACCCAACCAGAGATACACAAGAGGAGGAGATGCAGCATCAAGCAAATCAGGAGGACAGCAGTGTTTGAGAGATTTAGCTCAACCAGGAGACAAGTTAAAGGTTTCAGGAAGCTGCCTGGAGATAAATTGAGACTGAAGAGTAGGTTCTTCTGTCTTCAGCATCCAGTAATGTGTGCCAGATGCTGGAGAGCTGCTTTGGCCATCACCTTCAATCGTGATGCCAGGAGAACCCTAACTCAGGCCATAACTTCCTGCAAAAAGGCAGAGCTCAGCCTATCTGGCCCCAGTAGACCATGACCGTATCCCAGACTGTGGAGCTAGACTGCTAGCAGGTTAACTGACGGGTGGAGCAGGGGGATTTGGCATACATCGGGACCACAAGGAGTAACACCTCCATGGTTTACTGTTTTATGACAGCTCTATCCGTCACATCCCATCAGTCTGTTATTGCCTAGAGGTGCCAATGCAACTAAGGCAGTAAAAAAGGATGCCATGTTACCTAAGTCTCTGCATTACTGTTGCTAGTAGCACAGAGGCTCTTTCCTCACAGTGAGAAAAGATTTCTCTACGTAATCAAGGTATTTTCTGAAAAGATTTTAAAAATCAAGAGTTCTGCTTACAAGAGCAACTGAATTCACACGCTGTTCCCATGACCAGTCCTTCCAGACTCCCTAATAGGCAGATTTAGAGCAAGAACTGGAGAACAATTTACGTACCCAGATTTCTTTTCAAAACTTTTTTCATGTACTTTCATGCCAGTAATCAGGGACCCATTTTCTCTCCCTCCCCTTTTCCCATATAAATATGGCTCTGCACCTCACAGTCCCTGCTATTGTTGCTCGAGAGACCTTGCATGCTGCTCAGCTGCATGCCTAGAGCAAGTTTAGGAATAAAAGCCACTGTTTTTCTGAACAGCAGTCAGTGAGGCTCTCCTCCTCCGAGGGAGCATTCATGATGGTCGACCCTCACTGCAGGACATCTAGAGACGTCTCTATCTAAATCTGTCCTGGTTTCGGCAGGGATAGAGTCAATTTCCTTCCTAGCAGCTGGTACAGGGCTGTGGTTTGGATTTAGGGTGAGAACAACGTTGATAAGGCACCGATGTTTTAGTTGTTGCTAGGTAATGCTTACACTAGCCAAGGACTTTTTAGTTTTCCATGCTCTACCGACTGCGCAGGCTGGAGGGGCACAAGAAGCTGGGAGGGGGCACAGCCAAACTGGCCAAAGAAACATTCCATACCATGTGACGTCATGCTCAGTACATAAACTGGGGAAAGCTGGCCAGGGGGGCCGCTGCTCGGGGACTGGCTGGGCATCGGTCGGCAGGTGGTGAGCAATTGTACTGTGCCTCACTTGCTTTGTGTATTATTATCATTATCATATTATTATTATCATTTTATTTCAATTATTAAACTGTTTTTATCTCAACCCACGAGTTTTTCTCACTTGTGCTTTTCCAATTCTCTCCCCCAGCCCGCCGGGGGGGGGGAGTGAGTGAGCGAGCGGCTGCGTGGTGTTTAGTTGCCGACTGAGGTTAAACCATGACAAAAATCGAAAAACCAGGCTTAATTACTATTGTGTTGCAATGTTGTAACATGTAAAAAGAAATAACAGGTAAAGTATTATAAGAAGTAAAAAGAAGAATAAGTGGAAACATTCTATTCATATTAAAAATATGAAGGTAATATTTATGTGACTCATCATCCAAAAATTGTATCAATACTATGCCCACAGACCCTTAGGAAAATTAAGAAAAAAATAACATTTGCATATGTTTACCAAACAGTTTAGGCTTATCCAGTTATTGTTATTTTTTCCCTTTTCATAAAAAGCACATTAAAAGGGGAGCTTATTGCCATTGTGCTGTTGCAACATTCACACTAATAGGGCTGTCCATCTTTTCAAAGAGCTGTTTCTTTGAAGGAAGCTACAGTAAAATGTTTAGGGAATTCACCATCCAGTGGTTCCCTCAAGTGCTGCATCAATCTTTCACTGATTAATAATGAAGCATTAATGAAAATGTTTCTGTGTCTCCATGCTCCCACCAATTAAATGTGGTGCAGAAAAAAATACAGCCTTTGGAAATTGTTATTTGTCTCACTTGCCAGACAAGCAGTAGAGAGAGTAATTCTTTACTGGGAATATTGGTAAAACAAGACCTGCATTTAGGGGATTCAGACTGGTAAAGATGGATACTTAAGCTGACATTTAAGAATCACTGACTCTCAAATACCACATCAGCAATCAAGAAATCAACAGTGTTTAGAAGAAATATAATTAGCTCAGCATGCTCTGCTGGAAACCAGTACCGTAGCTATCAGCTGCACCAAATGCCAGAAGAGAAGTGGAGAATTTGTTTTCCATTGAAATACATTGTATTTTACTTTATTAAAGGCATGAGAGCTTGAGACATTAATATTTCTGAGAAACTGTCTTAGCTAGCTTAGATCAGGGTGGATTTTTCTCCATTAAATGAGCGAATTCTGGGAAAGCAATCCATCTTTCTTTTGCTTGGTCTGTGCTAAACGCATTGCCATGACATTGTGCGAGACAACCGGGCAGAATGTGTGGTAGGTTATTAATATGTTTTCATTTCATTTATGTACAGAAATCTTTTCTGTACTGAGGTCATGTTTTATATGTAATTACATTATGCGTTTTCTGAATTGACCTTCTTATTCTAGAATTAAGTGTGGAGGATGTCAAGCAAACAGACCACGAAAGCCAGTACTTCTGGACACAGATGGTAAAGCTTACGTGTAGAGAGAGGAGTAATTGGATGCAAGGCAGTAAATATTTACTCAAATCCAGTCAACATTGGTAGTGCTTTAATTCAGCAGCTGCTTTGAAACTTATTTGAGTATATGGTGGTCTCAGATCACTGCAGAGTTGAAAGCTGTCACCCTTCCTGGATTTCTTAGCAAAGAAGATACGGATTAAATCCTAAATGTGTTTGGGAATTGAACGGTACTGTATACTCAAAGCTGATTGCTCCAGTATATAATATAGGATGACAATTAGCTTCTGCTGTACTTCTTCTCCAAGTGAAAAGCAGCCTTAAGCTCTTCACTGTCTATCACTTTAGCTCTTTTCACAAGTATCTTTAGTGCATTTAAACTTGTAGAGAGAGCTGGGGCATGAAATCACACTTCCTTCATTTGCTCAGTGCCAATACCACACTTTTCTCGGTATGGAATAAAAAGAAGTGTCACCCTTCACGCCCTTGGACCTCCCCACCACGAAAGGCTCTGTCCCTGCAAAATCAAAGGGTGCAGTTACCCAAGGGAAGCAAGTCACCCATCAGTTGCTGATAAAGCCCCACTTCGGCCAACAGGTGCCTAACCCCACTGATAGCGTGAGAAGTGACAAAGAGCTTTCTAGAGGAGGCAAGAAGAAGTCTGAAGAGGAAAAGTACTGGGTTGGAGAAGAGTGACAGAAAAGGGAAGTGTGCATTTTAGGAGAAGGAGGGCAGGGTCAGAAGTTGCAGGGTCAGAAGTTACAGGGTCATGATGCTCTTAGACTGCGAGACAGTGTTCCTAGGTGCCGTGGTCAGATAAATAGCCATGCATTAGTTTTAAAATGCTGCTCTGAAATGTCACCTTCATCTCCATTGATCTCTATTACCAAACAGGTCCTTCACTGTGACTTGTGACAAAAGGCATTAGTCAATGAAAAGCTCTAAATAAACTTGAGGAAGACAAGCAAGCTCTTCTCTCTTAGCCACACACAATAACATTATAAAAAAGCCCGAGAATGTAGGGCACTGAAAAAAAGCATCTAGTACTGAAACTAAAATTGAAATGTTCTATTCTAAACCTGTCAGGCTTATCAAAAATATTTGGTGGTGTTTTTTATTATCCTTCAAAAAGGATGTGTTTGTTTGGATGAGGAAATTGCCTAGTGAAATGTTTTTAATAGATTTACTTTAATCCCCACTTTACACCAGGGTAACTGGTACCCACACAGCTACTGCAAGGCTGAAATTTAACCAAGATGTCCCAAGGCTGAAGTTGTGATTAAACCACTGAACCATCCTCAATGAAACACTGAGAAAGAATTGGTAGCTGGAAGACAGTGACTGCACAGGCTAGTTCAGCAGCCTTTTCAGACCATGCAGCCTCTGTCGTCTCCTATGCAGACACTCGAGCACCGCATGCCCTGGCATCTCTCCTGCTGCATGGCAAGATATTCACCTAGTAGGTAACCAGAACGAGGTGTTCCTCTGTATACTTGAGGGCACACTCTGGAAAACATTAAGATAGGCAGCTCTCTGGCATATGCCTCAAAATGTATGATGTGCTCTCCCACTTCAAACCCAGGCATACATTCGTCTTTTGTATAACGGACAAAACTTGTATTTTGGGTGAGACCAGGTCAAAGGCTTGCTCATAAATCACACCCTAGAGCTCTGAGCTTGGGAAATCTATCACTGGTGGTTAAGCACAGCATCTGGCTGGGGGGGAGAGGCCATTGTTTAAATTTACCACATGGGTGTTTGCAAGGTTAATGCTCCATTTCCCTGTCCCAATAGTCTATTGGGATATTTGTTCTCTGAGCAACAGTCTTTGTCTTCATGCTTGAGGTACGCGGTGTTGCTATGTGTACTTGGTGTTCATTCCAAAAAACATGTTAGTAAAACCAGGGTGAGTCAGTTGTGGTGTACAAGCACTTTTCACTGTCCACCTGCATTCACCCTCTCTCAGGCTGTGTTCCTCTGGCCACGTTAGCTGTGGAGGATTACCTGCCTGACATTGTGCAGACCACCCCATCATTTTGGGGGCACATAAAGTGAAAATTTGGTTTTAACAGAACAGTTGCCTACTGAGAAGTAAAATGGGGGGGTTAGGTAATGATTTGGAAAGCTAGTTGCAGGAATTCCTATGATCAGTTTGGACAGGCGCAGCCACATAGGGAAAAAAAAAAACAGTTTCAGAGACATTCTTGTCATCACTCCATGTCCGTGTGATGAGCTGAGAGCAGTGGCACTGTTGTAACCACTAACATATCCATGAACTGCCACCATATCTGTTTGTCAGAGCTTGGGTATTTCAGAAGCTGTCACCAAAGAGGAGTCTCCAGGGAAATGATGCTTCTCTGTTCTTCCCTTAAATCTTAAACTGAAGGCAGACAAAGGTGGCTGTAAATCCCCTTGATGGTTGCCCAGTCAGAGGGGATCTCCACAACAGTGAAGGCTGAGGCACAGTTTGAAGCAATCCTTTCTGTAACACAGCCATAAGAGTGCTTTTCTCTGCTGACACATCCTTCATAGTGGAAGAAAAGAAATGGAGGCAAGAAGAAGATGTTGTGAGGGAGGGTGTGCATGTACTGGCTCCACAACACCCAGTACGATGCACAGGGAAAGCTCCAGGCTCCCTGCAAGCCACCCCAAGCCCCTGCCCTACAGCTTTTCATAGTTATTTCCCGTGCTCTTATACTCTCAAGTATAAATGTGGAACGACAGCTTCTGGTCCTTGTTTTCCATAAATATTTCAGTGGAGAATTAGCTGCATTTAATTACAGTTATCATGAAATAGCACCATTAATCAGATGCCAGTAGCAGCTGTATTTTGCTCTTTTGAAAGCAAGAAACTATTTAAAAACTATTTCATTACAAGCAGAAAACTATTTTAAAAACAAAGCAAAAAGCATTCTATTTATAGAGTGTCATTACCCCAGTGCACACAAACACCCTCAAAATAATAATAAAAAGCCCCTCTTAATAGGATGCTTTTGTAGTAAGAGCCTCCTACAGGAACAAAATCTAGAGAAACTTTTAGCTGGACTGTGCACTGGATCTAAAAGAGAAAGAGAGCAACATAAAATGTATCGGTGTTCCATTTAGGCTGCTGACACGTACTTTCTGTAGAGATGCCCATCTAATTACAGAATCATAAAGTTCTTTAAATGTGCATAAATTGCTCTAATTCACACATCAGTTCCTCCTTTACACTGCCAGAAACATGTCAGTGCAATGAGGATCAAGCCCTTTATAGATAAAAAGCTGTTTGCCTTTGAGATCCTCTGCTCATTAGCTTTCCATTTCCCCTCCTCCTCGTGCAACGTGGGATCCATCTGGGATCAAATGTAAAAGTGCAGAAGTGCCGTGGAGGTTCCCACCCGCAGACCCCTGAGGACAGTGGGCAGGACAACATGTCCCAAGGGTGTTTTAGGGAAATGGCTGCAGGCAGTCACGCTCAGCACGGTTTGTTGCCTGTCTCCTGCCAGAGCTTCAGGGTTCTGCACCAGTAAGATTCTCCTGTAAGGTTTTTGTGTGTATAAAATTACAAATGTATATAACCATTGAAAGAATTCTGATTTGGGGACTCAAAATTAAGACACCACAAACTGCACAGCACGTGAAAGAGCAGTTCTTCATTGTTATTCACATGAATTATGGTTTAGATCCCGTTTTTACTTTCTAGAAGCCGATGATCTCATCTTTTACAAGCACCCCTTCTAAGCTGAAGATGCAGTTGTTTTGATACAACTACTGCTACTTCTGATTAGACTATGCACCAGACAGTGCAGCAATTTCATAAGGCTGTGTAACATCAGTTACATGCAATCACCTGGATAACTATGTGACGGGTAGTGGGGAACACGTTTACTGTACAGCTATACATCATCGTAACTGGGAATAATAAGTGCACCTCACTCATAGTACAAACTCCATCAAGCACATAAGCTACCAAGACTTCTCATCCTACATGCACATGAGACAGCCTCATAGGTCCACTTGTCCATAGGCTGATGGGACGGACCATGGGACTTGCAGAAGCATTTTAACAACTAGTTTGTTTTCCTCAAAGCTGAAGTATAAAATAAAATGTGTCAAGGCAGGGTTGCAGTTCTTTATGGACATGCAATTTGGGGCGTGAGGCCAAGGTAAGATACAGTTTTGCATGACTCTTAAGTTGTAAATCAGTTTACACAGATTGCTTTTTTACTTTTAACTCTCCTCCTGCCTTTGAAACCACTTCTGCGGTTTTCTAGGGCTTCTCAAGAGAAGCACCCAAATTGTAACATACTTCATAAGCACAGAGATATTAAAATGTGAAGCATCAAGTCTCTTCCTATCCCAGATGATGAAACTTCCTGTGATCCTTCACTACAGTGACACAGAAAAACTTATCATCAATGTCAGGCAAATAACTGTGAGCAACATAAGCAATATAAACTCCCTTCTTGTGCCCGACCACAAAGTTAAAAGTTAAAGGTAAAATAATCCACTAGGAGATCATCTAATATATTTATTCCTTCAGGCCACATACTTGCATTAATAGTTTCCGGTTTCTAGCTCCTGACGCACTGCAGTGAGCACTTTGCACTGGTTATTTCCTCCCTTTTTTGACAAATAACCCCACCTCTTAAAGATAAAAGTTTGAGACACAGTCCTGTCCTCCCAAAATACAGTTATTAGTTTCCATACATACTTCCTAAGGAACTCTAAACACCACAAACACTTGCCCAGGACACACATGGGTTTGGAAAGTAACAGAAAGCGCATGCAGCAAAACGTACACAAATTTACACACAATGCACCCCTTGGCACCACAGTGCCAGGGAACCTGCTTGCATTGAGTCACTTTTATCTAGGGAAAGGAAAGGGGACGTTAAATATCTCTGACTTCAAAGGAAAGAAGAAAAGGGTATTGTCCTGGTTTTGGCTGGGATAGAGTTAATTTTCTTCCTAGTAGTGCTGTGTTTTGGATTTAGGATGAGAATAATGTTGATAACACACCGATGTTTTAGTAGTTGCTGAGCAGTGCTTACACTAGGCAAGGACTTTTCAGCTTCTCGTGCCCTGCCAGCGAGAAGCTGGGAAGGGGCACAGCCAGGACAGCTGACCCCAACTGGCCAGAGGGACATTCCATACCCTGTGACGTCATGCTCAGTACATAAACTGGGGGAAGCTGGCCAGGGGGCCCGCTGG
>NW_008824187.1:2047297-2049322 GCF_000699105.1 Pygoscelis adeliae | reverse complement strand
TATTATTATTATTATTATTATTATTATTATATTTTTTCCTGGTTCTCTCCCCCATCCCACTGCGGCGGGGGGGAGTAAGCGAAGGGCTGTGTGGTGTTCAGCTGCCTGCCGGGTTAAACCACAACAGGTATGCATATACACACGCTGACTGCTCCTCCACGCTGTGTCCCCTTTCTCTTTGCCACAAACAGCCCCATGCCTGCCCTCATCCCTATCACAAGAGAGTCTTGATCCAGAGCCCAGGTCCAAAGTCTTCAGAGACTGAAAATTTTAGGCAAGTGTAATGGTGAGGGGGAGATGCTAAACAAGAACTACCCAAAAATACACCTGCCTTCTGATACAAGTCCCACTGCCTCCTGTTTTTCTTGGACGACTACCCATGCAAATTCTCACAAGTAAAGCCTTATTTAGCAGTAAGATAAATCACAATTGTCACTGCAGAAAAACAAAATGGCCGATTATCTGTAAAGTAATCCCTCTGAATTCTAAAAATAGTGCCTAGGTCTTTGAGACTTTCATTTTAAAATATCCTGTTGTAGGTAAACAGAGAGATGGAATAGGTCCTTAAATGGATGAGTGCTGACAGCTTAAAAAAAAAAAGTAAAAATCAAGCTTTGGTTTTGGAGTTTGCTGTGCATCGGAAACATTAACCTAGTTTGAGTAAAGTTTGCTAACTGAGCAGCAGAGAAAGCAAGCAGGGCATGCTAAAGGGAGTTGTGTGTAACTCCTCTTTCTTGTGCCTTTAGAGCTGTAGGGACTAAACACAAGGAGAACAACCCAACTGAAAATCTGGCTGCCATCCAGAAGTTTAAAGCCTTTGAAAGAGCCCTGTGGTGAAATTGAAGCTACTTAACATTTTGATTTTTCCCATCTGTTTGGAAAAAAGGAAAATACTGGCTTTAATCATAATTAGTGGTCAAAAACTGAGAAAGTTTTTTTGGGAGGGAATTTTGGCATTGGTGACTGTAAAGACCTGCCTCAGGTTGTTTGCAGGGGTTCAGATACCAGCTTGTCTCTATGGTGAGATACCAAAAATTATTACTTATTGAAATGTGTAATCCCTGCTAAGAACGGCACTGCTGACATTTCCATCTCGTTCTGAGGATTACTGACATTTTCTGAGTAGAAGAAGAGATAAATAAGCATGGACCCCAAAACATGCTGAACATTTTTATCATGACAAAAGACAAGCAATGCACTGTAAAGTGGAAAACAGCTTTTAAGACATCATTTTCCGGGTAAAATTGCTTTCCTTTATGGATTATTTTTTACAGCTCTGCAATAAACGTTTCAAAAAATGACTTTCCAGCTGAGTATAAAGAAAACTTACATCCCTCTTTAATACAACTCCATTGACTTTTCACTTGCAGTTTGCCTCTTTATGCTAATTATCATATGCTTTCTATTATAGGAATAGATTCTTGCAGGGGATGCAATTAAAGATGTAAAAGATACTTCCACCCAGGTTTCCTTTTTTCCTCCCAGAGTTTCTAAGTTTCTGGCATTTGACTTTTAAGAAAGGTTTTAAGTCTGAATGTGTAGCATCATTTTTTACAGAGCAGGAGTCTCTATGATATCCCAAATACAGCTGATGAATTTCAAAGGCTTCTTTCTGGATAAACATCTAAAACCCTGGATAGTTATCAAGCTCACGCAGCTCCTTTTCCATGGAAAGCAGAGGGCAGCATGTATGGATACAGATTGTAGCACAAGCTGGCCAGCAGTTGTATCTCAGGCTGCTGATTTTAGGCAGGTCAGAATTAATGTAAGGAAAGACATGCATACAGAACTACAGAGCCCTGGGAGCGGCGATACGGGACTCGGGAGCGCAGGTAGTTTTTTCATCAGTCCCGCCGGTCAAAGGGAAGGGGTTTGAAAGGGCCAGTCGAATCTGGCGAGTCAACACATGGTTACGGGACCGGTGCCACAGCCAGGGGTTTGGCTACTTAGACCATGGGACTCGCTTTGGGAAACCTGGTCTACTGGGGGCTGACGGGGTCCATCTGTCAGAGAAGCCTATGTCTT
>NW_008824187.1:2043187-2044422 GCF_000699105.1 Pygoscelis adeliae | reverse complement strand
ATGTCCCTGCGCAGGGCAGGGGGGGTTGGACTAGATGGCCTTTAGAGGTCCCTTCCAACCCAAACTATTCTATGATTCTATGATTTTGTGTTGCTCTTGGGAAGCTGCAAAAACCACAGCCAGGCAGACCTTGGCAGAGCTGAGCATGCTCTGCCTCGTGAAACTCCTGTGCTATCCTTGGTTCAGATCTTAAGAGCCACTGATGTAACTTTCATGAGCTGTACTGCTGACATTAAATCTACTTCTGTGATATATTACATTTTAGAAATGTTTTCTTCCATGTAATTCATGAAGTAAAACTGGTTTTAGATTCAGAAAAATATCTGGATTGCTCAAGAGTAGTAGGTTGTACATTAACTTGTAGCTTAGCTTGCTCACTACAGCAAAAACTATTTTAGGTAAGAAGATATATTCAGAGGGGACTACGTGTTCATTAACATCCTGAAAAGGAATGAGAAGGAAATTCTGTACAGGAGAACTTAACAAGTTGTTTTACTTAGGTAAATGTAACTGAGCTCTACTTCCATGGCGCTGCAATAAAATCGCCTGTGCCTTGAAGTAGTTGAAGAGTTCAACTAATTCCTCACAATCACATAATAATTTATCATTTATTATTATCCCAGTGGGTTTCTAGCACTCATTCTGCCATAATTTGTCCCCCTCATATCCTCAAGCATAAACAGTCATCGGTGTACAAAGACTTGAAACAAACATCCTTTGAAAAGAGTGAATTAAACATTACGTATCAGTAGCATATGATTCAGCGGTACTTGTTACGGAGCAGTAAGTACTGAGCAGTAAGTACATTGTTTAGTGCCCTACATCAACACATAAACAAGGTGATTAATGACAAAATCAAATGTTCCCATTCTATTAATACACTAATAATCATACCTAGAACAGCATATGATTTGTTGCTAAAACTCAAAAATACGGTGTGCAACAGAAGCAAGTCCAGCTGTGATGCTGGTGCTGTGGAGATGAGCTGGACGGGGCCGGGAAATGCAGTGGGGTCTTTGCCAGTGGAGTTCGAGGTGAACTGTCTTAGATGTGGAGACCCCTTCACCTCAGAGGGGCTGGTCCAGCGCCACTGAAAACAGCAGAAATACTCATTCAAGGCCTGGCGACTGTTGGTCTGGCCCACACATCCCTCTAGCCATTTCAGAAACTCGTACAGAGAAGTGAATAGCACTGTCCAGCCCAGCACGAGCAAAATCAAAACAAAATGTGTGTTC
>NW_008824187.1:2041787-2043166 GCF_000699105.1 Pygoscelis adeliae | reverse complement strand
TAGATGTGTTGCAACGGGGCTTGACAGCTTAGCTGGCCATTTTCTGCCTTCCTACTGTTGAGAGAATTTTTTGGGGAAAAAAATGAAACAAAAAAACCCCATTTCTAAAACTGTAAGTTTTCAGATTTGTAGTAAAAAAAAATGTGCTATTTCAACCATATCAGCTTTCAAACAGTTTCAGGTTATGAATTTACATGGTTCATTTCATTTGTCAGCATTTTTGTTACCCATTTTTATAGACTTATTTACAGGATGACAGAGTTTTTCATGCTCTCTCCTCCATCCTGGAGAAGATGGTCTCTTATTGGCGCTCATCTCATCTGTCTGCTTGCACGCTGGTCCATTTAAAGCAAGGAATCTTTTATAGTATATAGGTGATTTTGATGTATGCTATGTGCTAAAGCATTTGTATAATGTGGCTGTGTAACTGAACAGGCAACCATTATCTAGTAGTGTTAGGGTATGTAAAATAAACTAATTCTACCTGTCTCTTCAGCTGTTATCATGAGTACAGGTGTATATTTTGAGTTACGATCATTGTCCCCTCTGGGAAAAGGAACCCAGAAATCAGAGGCTATCATTAGCCTGACATGAACTCCAAAGCAATAAACCCAGGTTTTAGATTGGGCCCCCCCATTTTTGTTTTACTCTTCTGCATGCTCTGTGCATGAGGTTAAACACACTTAGCCATGCTACTTGGGATGATTTCCTCTCAGCGGGGGGAGAGGAGAACTGAGAGAAAGAGTTGAGATTCACCAGAGCAGCTTTGGATATAACCATATTTGCAATAGTGGACTGCCGCATTTGAAAAGATGCTACGTGTTTAACTGTGCTGAATAACCCAAGGCGGTTCCTGTTATGGGCGCATATTTTTGGAAAGGATTTCTCTGGATCTGGGAGGGAATGTGGCCGTGTGGGTTAAGCAGAGTATTGGTAATGATCTTCTCTATGTGCAGACCTAATCCCACTTCTCTGGTTTAGAGGGCAGGGCTCTGTAGTTACGAGGGTCATGCAGATACTTTTTCTTAACTGCGTGTGCCTGGCTGGGTTGGTCTGATGTACAAAGGAGGAAATAGCTGTTGTCACAGACAGCTGATGGAAATTGCCTGTTGTATATGCAATAAGAGAGTGGTGGGACTCGGGTGAGAGCTCAGGTACTCGAGTTCTACCTCACCCTTCCTCTGGCTGCAAAGGAGTGTGCCTGTGAGCCTGCAGCTTCTATACACCTACACAGTTAGCTGCTATGTTACTGAACTTACAGTCTGATCTAATTCTCCTGGAAGAACTAGGTTATGCTTTGGATCCCTTCCTTAAGCACTGGTGGTTTGCTCAGACTGAAACTTGACACATAACTTTAACTTCTAAATCACTTAGAAGTC
>NW_008824187.1:2029745-2041768 GCF_000699105.1 Pygoscelis adeliae | reverse complement strand
TTAAGGCTTTTAGAAAAATAGGAGGTTTTATAATATTAGAACAATGTTATTGGAACAATAATATTTGAAAATAAACTCTATCCACTTTATCAGAAATCAAAACGACTTCTAAAAAGCTTAACATGCACATATAGACATCTGAAAATATTATGCTTCTGTTTTCTGCTGTCGTCTTAGATAACATTAAACGGTGCAAAGGAACCCAGTACAATGTTTAAGAAAGGAGAAGATTTATATTTCTTCTGATGTATTTAAAAGCTACCATGGTGGCGTTTTTTGAGTGTTGGTTCTGATCCTGAGCACAACAGATAAAACAAATGGGAGAGCTGCAACGCCTGTCACAGTCTTTACCCCAGAAATTTTTGCAATAACCCATCCCTCTCACCTCCAAAATCTCTCCCATATAGGTTTTCATTTAACTGGAAAGACTACAAAATGTATTTCTAGATAAACCCTAGCAGGAAAGGTTTGGAAAGAAACCTGGTCACCTTTTTCAGTTTAGATTTTAGAGCAAAGGCTGAGCCAGAAGTTGCATCACTTGCAAACTGTTTCATACTGCTTGAGATAGTAATCTTTTAATCTATTTCTAATTGAACTGTTTTCTGTCAATAAAAAAAAAAGAGGTAGCGCCCCCCCCCCCCCCCAAGATTCAAAGAGTGAGAATATGTTGAATTCAAGAAAACTTTGATTAGGAAAGTTTTGGGGTTTTTTTTAATTTCCCATTTCACTTCGGTGAGCCCAAACTGGCTTGTACCATCTCTTCATTGATCTATTTAATTCTGGGTTTTTTGATACCTACAGCATATTTGCTTCCTTTTCTATGTCTTCCTGAGCCACAATTTACCTTCCCAAACTACCCCACCTTCCATTGCTCTGAAGTTAAATCATTAAATAAAGATCATAAAGAATAAAAGTAACTCCCTTGATTCCCTCATTAACAGTGTCCTCTGGCTTCCCCAAATCCCTTTTGGTGCGTGAAATGAGAGGGAGCGAGACAGCACTACACCTCGCTTTTTCCCCAAGCCCTGAGGAAGGGTACGGGGAAGGAAACCCATGTCTTGCACCTTCATACAAGCCCTTTTTTGGACCTTCACCTCGTAGCTCTGCAGGAAGGATGGACATGCACATAAAAAACCACGGCATGTAGTTAGAAGCAGCCCAAGAGCGATGGTTACTGTCCCGTGCACAGCGCATCCTTGGCAAGCACAGCAGCAACTTCTTACTTGTTGCTGCTGCGGCTCTGGGCCCTGGAAGCCAGCCAGGAAAATATCATCTTGAAGTGATTTGCTAACCCTGGTAGAGTGCTACTTAGAGAAAAACTGTTGGCTCTAATCCTGATCTTGCATGAAGCCTCTGCGCGTAGCTTGGTATAAGCAAGATATTTTCAGGAGGCTGAGCAGA
The DNA here is from genome assembly GCF_000699105.1 of Pygoscelis adeliae. NCBI lineage: Eukaryota > Metazoa > Chordata > Aves > Sphenisciformes > Spheniscidae > Pygoscelis > Pygoscelis adeliae. Next base: position 2,040,367 of record NW_008824187.1, on the reverse strand, counting down.
ATCAGACTAATTTTCAAGGCCAAGGAGGGAAAAATAACAGATCTGTACACTCTCAACGGGTGAACCTAACCTTGTGTGATCTGAATTTGACTTCTTTCTTGGCGAGGCTGGAAGTGGTATTCTTTTAAAATATCAGTTAGAGATCATTCGGAAACTCTTAGGGGAACGATGAGTCTCAGAGCCCACTTCCACCCTTGGCCCCTGATCCCTGAGGAGTGCATCTGTGTTGCAGCATACGTCCTCCCGATCTTGATCTCTTGATCTTGCCTGCAAGCCCTGAACACCCTTCTTTAGGGAAATTGCTGCTGGGGACAGCTTCTGGTTTGTCCCTAGGGTGAAAAACTTCTGTGAAAACTGAAACCGCCTTAGGGAATAGCAGAGAGGAACTCAGAGGCGTGATCACCCCCTTTCTTCCCATCTTCTGGTCTCTCTAAACTCAGGGATTTGGGTAGTTCTGCACCTTTATGGTTCAAATCTCAATTTATCCTAAAGCCATGTAATTCACACCGGACTAGAAGAAAACATTTTTCTAAAATATTGAGCTATCCCGGGAGGGGGTGCTTTTGATTTTGCTGGCAGAAGCATTTTTTGAAGTTAACATCTGATGATTTATTTTTAATTTTTTTTTTTAATGATAATTAACAGATGTTTGGCAGTAGAGCTGTTTCTATGCACAAGAGAGCTCTCCCAGCTCTTCAAGCAAACCTGGATAGTTTAACAAAGATTATATTTAGGGAAAAAAGCCTCATTTTGCTGCACAAACGTTAAGTACTGGGGAATCTGACCCCCTCCTACCACTGGTTCAGCGACGTTTTCTCTCCCAGTGCTGCAGGCCAGTGCCTGCTCTGTGTGCCTCGAGTCCTTCACCTTCGCCGTCATCCCACCCTCGCCGTGCTCCAGCGAGTGCTTTCCCCTAGCAGCCGAGCCCGGCGTTATTTGCTGCCGAGCGAGCCTCTCTGCAGCGTCCTCTCTATGCGCAGAGGTAAGTTGCAGGATTTATCTGTGTAGTTTCTCCGTGTCCCATTGTTCTTCCCACATACAGCAGAATAATTATATCTTAGCACAAAAAATGAACAGAACCAGAGTTTTTGTCCTTATCTCTTCCTGCCTCCCTGTTTGTTCTCTTCCTATTCAGTTGTGTTTGAAACAGTTTTCCGTTAAAAATTTCAAAAACCTCCCCATCTCCTCCCATAATTTTTAATCTTTTTTGTTAAACATTATTTAAAAAGAATCCCCACAAATTGATTTTTTTTCCCCAGAAAGACATCCAGATTTCAAAGAGAGGTCCATTTTGATGAAAGGAAAAAAGAAACCCTCAGGTGTCTGGTATTTCTGTTCAGATCTGCTTTTGGTGCCTGCAGTGCTCTCCCAAGAGTCAGGGCAACATTTACCCCTGAGGTAGCAATTAAAGATGGAAACTTTAAGAGGAAATAAACTTAGTTCCCAGGGAAAGTCTGACTCTCTTCTTTGACTAATTCCCCATATTATTGGACAAGTCATTTCACAAACCCCATTATTCTGAGTTGTGTTTTACACTGGTTGTATGGCTTTTTGCTAAATTCACCACAGTATTGCTCATTCAACATTCATTAGGATTGTTTTTCTCTCTAAGAAACATTCCTCTCTCACTGTCAAACATCTAGTCAACGCAGTGAGTGAGTAGTGGAGTTTTTTGCTGTGCAAAGCAGTATGCAAGTCCCTCTCCAAAAAAAGCACTTTCCCAGCAGATGATCTGAAGACACTTCTGATAGTCAATCTATAAACAGGAAAGTAAGAGTCAATTATTCACTCAGAAAAAAAACTGGGATTGTCTTGAGGCTCATGGCAGTCTGTGTAAATAAGTGGCCTTGACACAGGTTCTGCAGGAAATAGCAATAAATGAGGGACAGATTTAAGTTGATAATTTGAGTGACACAAAAAAAAAAGCATAAAGCATATTCTGTGTGTGTTGTGCTTAGGTCATTTACATCTTAGTGATCCTGGTAGCAACGTTCTTGTTAAGGAGTACCGGAAAATCTGGTAGATTCTGCTGGGATTAGCCCAGCCGGAGTCATCAAATGTTGTGCACTGCATACTGTAGAGCAGAGGTAGCCCGTACACAATGTGCGTTTTTGTTTAGTTCCCAAAGAAGCCCCAGGGTATTTGAGATTTAAAGTCCACAGATGTCAGAGGGGGGAAAAAAGAAAAAGAAAAAAAAAAGAAAGAAAAAGAAAAAGCCCCTTCCCATAGATGGTAAAGTCCTACCAAGGACTTTGTGTGATAGCACTAAATAAGTGCACACACTCGTGCATAGGCAAGTGGGCGATGTTGGGGATGTATAGTGCTTTGTTCATGGATTCAGGCAGTTCCCTTTTCATTTATTTCAGCCACTGTCCAGGCAATGTCATAGTTTGTAACACTGATTTTTCCCCCACAGACTTCGGAATAATTTTCAAAGTCTTTCCATCATTTCTGGTATATCATTCCTCCTCACCCCTTAATGTATTCCTTCTTTAGGCTTAGTCTAAAATGCTGAGGACAGAGTTTTTATGAAGAACACTGCAGTTCTGAGTTTTGTTTCTGTTCACCACTGCACTTCTTTAAATTGTATATACGCTAAATAGAAATGCCATCTTCTAATTGGCTCCAAGCAGAGACAAAGCTTTAGTTCAGTATACTTAGATTTGCTTTCAGTTGAGTGGGTTAAATAAAAAGTAAATCAGAATTTATATCTGAGTACTGCTCCAAAGCAAGCCTTTCAGGAGCTTCAGAGTTGTTTCGTGAAAGCCAAGAGGCGTTCTGAGTTCTCTGGTTCTGAGAATGTTGCAATTTTCTGAAATAAAAATATCAAAAGAGCATAGAATCATAGAATCACAGAATAGTTTGGGTTGGAATGGACCTCTAAAGGTCATCTAGTCCAACCCCCCTGCCCTGGGCAGGGACATCTTCAACTAGAGCAGGTTGCTCAGAGCCCCGTCCAAACTGTCTGGGCAACCTGGGCCAGTGCTTCACCACCCTCAGCGTAAAACACTTCTTCCTTCTTCCTTCTATCTAGTCTAAATCTACCCCTGTTTTGTTTAAAGCCATTCCCCCTTGTCCTGTCGCAACAGGCCCTGCTAAAATGTTTGCCGCCATCTTTTTTATAAGCCCCCTTGAAGTACTGATGGGCTGCAATAAGGTCTCCCCAAAGCCTTCTCTTCTCCAGGCTGAACAAGCCCAACTCTCTCAGCCTTTCTTCATAGGAGAGGTGTTCCATCCCCCTGATCATTTTCGTGACCCTCTTCTGGACCCGCTCCAACAGGTCCATGTCTTTCTTGTGCTGAGGGCTCCAGAGCTGGACGCAGTACTCCAGGTGGGGTCTCACCAGAGCAGAGTAGAGGGGCAGAATCACCCCCCTCTACCTGCTGGCCACGCTGCTTTGGATGCAGCCCAGGATTCGACTGGCCTTCTGGGCTGCGAGCGCACATTGCTGGCTCATGTCCAGCTGTTCATCCACCAGTACCGCCAAGTCCTTCTCGGCAGGGCTGCTCTCAAAGCAGAGACTTGGCCTTCAAAGAAAAAAAGGCAGACTTGGCCCTCATCTTGACAATCCTGAAATATCCAAGCCCTCCAAAACCTGAAACAGGACTGAAATTTTTTAAGCATTTTCAGTTCCATTTCTGGAATGGGTTTCAAGTCTTCTTATAGTCAACTGCTGTTGATAGAGTACAGGTCAGGATCTGCTGCATCAGGATGTCAGAGGGTACTGTGTCCTCCAGCAGGGAAATCCTGCAACTGAAACAGTCAAGGAGGAATAATCAGAAGACATGAAATATCCACATTATGATAAATAAATTCATTTTGAGTGGGTTTATTACAGTGAATAGCAAATTAATTAATAATAGAGATGCCTGAAATGCAGCAAAGTGTTACTGAGCTAGGAAGCCTTACACTGGAGGGAGTATTTAATGGAAAAGCCATGTAATGGTAGAAAGAACCTAGTTACAGGCTACAGTCACGGCTGGTCTCTGATAATAATAAGATTAAGTGTCAGAATCCTACAACTAAGATATTGGTTTTTTTCTCAACAGACGGAAGGTTGGAAAAAATAAAGTTACTCAGCATTCTTTCAGGCAAGGTCCATTGCATCAACAAGAAACCAAGCTTCCACGTCAAGGGGAAAGGTCAGCTCTTTTCTCACGCGTGGCAAGCATAAGTAGCATCAAGTGGCAGTGGCAGTGCTCTCGCCGTGCCTGACTCACGCAGTAATGAATGTGGTGTGTCAGTTTTGGGGACTGCACAGCTGACAACCCCGCCTGCAGCTCTGGCTGCTCTGCAAAGCACAGCGAAGGTCACAGTCAGCGACTTCCCCATTTCAGGTCACGGTTGTGCAGAAAGCCTCCCTCCAGCAGTATATGCATTTCACACATAGCTGCTCCTTTTGTCAAGCTGTCGTATGTAATTAAAATGCTGACAGCCTTTAAGGATCTCTACAATGCAAAAAAAATACATAAGATCAACACTTCACGCCTCTACCAGTGATTATTCTTTTTGTACAGTAATTTAATTTGCTTCCTCTAGTTCTCGAGGTTTTTAAATTATTTTTTCCTTTTGCTGATCTCCATGAAAGGCAGAATAAGAACCTTCTAATCAGTGCCTTGAACTCCTTCATGCCAGTCTGTCCTCAGCCAGGACTTTCTCTGCCCACAGAAACTCTCTCCCTGTGCTCACCGTTTGCTTTCTGCAGAGCATGTGCTTGGACCGCCGAGAGGAGAGCTCTCACTGCGCGCTATCTCTCTGGCTCCCTGATCAGAGCAGGATTTTTTCTTTTTTTAAACCTACAAGCACTTCACTTGGGGTTAAATCCATAGTAGGTTAAGGCATCTAACCGCCTATGACATCTTCAGAAGTCTTATAACGCTTCTGTAGTACTAATTCAAGTGCTTGGTTTCCTGAAGTTGTTCTTCGGGATGTACCGCGAGGTGACGATTTCACCGCTGTGTGTACTCACAGCCAAACACTTTCTCATCTCTTTCCTCCAGGCTCCGGGAAACCTCAACGTTATCCGGGAAATTCTCATCTATTTTTTTTTAAAAGACAGCAATAAGATGCTATCATCATTGCAAGTAATTTACAAGAGCTAGAATTTCTCTCTGCTTTCAGGGAGGTCTGTGAGATATTCATCTTTATCAGCACAGGGCTATCAGCACTATAATTTTATGTGTGTGTCTTTCTCTCTGCATTAACCTCCTCTGGTACTTTGTTTTTGCCATTTTGTGCATAACTATGGTACCTAATGACACCTTGTGATGTTGGGTCCCAGTTGCACCAGATGCTCTACCTAAATAATTGCTATTGCTGTGCACATCTGACAACCTAGACAGACAGACAGACCGGGCAGACTGAGAGAAGAAAAGCACTAATCCCCAACATGCCCAGCGTAACACAAGAAACCAGAGACAGCATCTGAAACAGGCCTGATCCTCGGGAGCTGCAGTAACTACAAGACTATCTACCTCTCCGATTCCTGCACCTTCTCACCCACGTGCAAACTTGTTCAAGATTAGCTTGCTCAGGCTGTGAGCCTGGCTATTCGCCAAGGTAAACTTATAGGGGAAGACTCATCCCCGAAAACATGTGACAAAAGGCCTCTAAACTGAAGACTGTTCAGGCAGAAAACACTGATGAAATAGGAATATTCACTCCCAGTGTTCCCCTCCATGAGCAAGTCAGTAGGAAATCATTCATTAAACTGTGCCTTCGCTTACAGAAGCATAAACATTTGCTATAAAAACAGACAGCACGCGTGTTTCAGTCCAGACCGGGAAAGCACCTCTGAAGCGCACCCATGAGCTCCCCCGTTAGCCACGCGTTGCCCCGAGGGGTGACCCATTCGAGGTGCCGTGTCTCAGGAGCCACAGGGGAGCAGTTCCTTCCCCGGACCCGCTGCTCTGCGGCACCTACAGGGTCAGCCTCTGCGGCCGTGGGGCGCGTCACAGACCCAGGCTCAGTGACACCTCCAGCCTCCCCCACACATTTTGGGGATCCTCTCTGGAGCAGGTCAGTCCCCAGGCTGTAGGAGTGGACGGGATGGGGCAGGCCAGCTTGGCCCCCTCCTCCAACTTGATCCCCTTCGACTCCAACGACTCAGAGGAGTGACACCTGCAGGAGTCCTAGTCAGAGCCCCAGCTCCTACCCCCCCATTTAAAATCAGGTGCAAATAATTTCTAAAGCTGCTCAAGAGAGAGACTTAAAAATGACCAACCTATTAAAAAAATATTGCCTTTCAGCAATTCATCTTTATAAAAAATGCTCATGGGAAGTGAATTGGTAGAAAATGGATTTTGCTTTGCAAATGTAATGATTCATAGCATGATTATCTGTGCATTCATCCAGTCACAGCAGAAGAACAATGTCATATTACACATCTGACCAAACACAACTAATCAGTATAGATTGATTAAAAATTGAGATACTCACAGAGGGCTTTTGTTGGGTTTTTTCTTTTTTTTTTTTTCCTCCAAATCAATCTGTGTAGTTACATAAAAGTAATACAAGACACTGAATTGATAAAGAAAATGATTATTTTCTAATTAAGTCTAAAGTAGAAAATCTGTATAAATTACTCATTTTCATTTAAATACTCAGCTGTAATAGCTACTTATTCTATAAATACATCTAATATATATACATTTATATAGTCTGAGACAGTAAAATAAAACTGGCTAGAAGGTCTAAAACTCAGGAAAATATACTTCAAAGATTACTTATATATATTAATTTAGAATATAAAATATTATTTGAGAACTTTAAAAGTGAACTGAAATTCTTTAGTATACATGAAGATTGTTTAAAGCTTCCAGAACCAGTTGCTGATTTTTAAGGCCATGTTTTTATGAAGCTGAATGTGCAAAACTTTGCACAAATATATTCGCATTCATGAAAGAGAAGCTAATTAATAAGGTCATTAATAAGGTCTTGCCTGGCACCTGAATGAACATGCTTAAAAAGGTGAACAAAGATAAAGGAGACAAAGCAATGAGCCTAAGACCAGTCTGCTTGGAAATAACTCCCTATCTGAAATTTTTCAGAGGGTTTGTGCCTGCAAACTGCTGACTCCTGAGTGGGCTACTGGGTGTCCCCAAGACCCACGTGCACTCGGAGTCACGAGGATGTGGGGTACCTCACCCAGCAGTAGGTCTGCTTAAAGTTGGCTGAGAAAATACACCCAAATGTAGATTAGTCCCTTGTAACCCCTGTTCAGAAGAAGCAGAATATGTTTCATTCCTAACACACAAAATATAGGCCATTCGGCTCTACAAGGGCCCAGATCCAGCTCTTGCTAATGGCTTAAATTAATTGTGTCATAGCTGAAGTTCTACATATGTTAGGAATTATGAAAAATGAAGCTGCCGAGCCCTCTGGTGACTTGTCAAGCTCCAGGACACTTGGTGCATGGGCACTGAAACGGGCAGGTTTTCCAGGCGCCATCTGGGCACCTCTCTCCGCGGCTGCTCAGTGTAGGTAGCTCGTTCACAAAGGCTGCTCCAGGTTGGGGACTTGCAGACTCAGGTCCTACCACTCAGGCAGGAGGCTCAGCGAAGTGCTTCACGTTTCCTGGGAAGGACATTCTTTTCCAGACCTCCTGTTTTAGACAGCTACAAAGATGCTGCCTGTTCTCTGCCGACTGAAGCTGGAAAGTTTGGCTGCTCCTACAGCCAGCTGCAGAACCCAGAGTGGAGGAGCCCAGTGTCGTCTGCTGTGCTTGTCACATCTCTTTCCTTATTTACCCAGGAGTCATCAGGTAATGAAAAGCAGGCTGCTCTCAGTCCTCTCAAATTTCTGGCTGCCATTACAGGACTCTGCTGCCTGACGAGGTGCCAGCGTTGCTGTGAGAGTCAGCTGGCGAGCCGCACTGACCCACAATGGCCAATTCTGCCCCTGCTCCCAGAGACTGCACGTCATCCTCACCGCGCCTGCCAGCTGGGCTGCGATGCCCTGAAGCAGAGTCCGCCAACCCTTCCTTGTTGCAAGCAGAAATCTTGAGCAACGACAGCTTTGCATGTAACATCATGTTTCCTCAGCTTGGACTGTTTACAGGAATATTGTTCCAGCAAATATCTAAGAGCCTCATGGGCACCATGTTGGCCAGTACCACTGCTTGGGGACTGCTGGCCAAGAAGAATTAAAAAAAAGATGTTCAAGATTTTTTTTGGGGGGGGAGAGGAGACCTCCAAGTCATTTTATACGCTGCCAGAAGTTTGATTTCTGAATGACCCAGTTGTTTCCTGTTTTTTTTTAATTATTAAAGAATGTCTTAAAATAGCCAAGGACCTCATAATACTCAGGACTATACTTTGGCAAGACACAAGCATATGCCCTTAACTATGGTCACCTAAAAAGGCACATAAAAAAGAGCTACTTTCATGCATGTGCTTTTTTTTTTTCCTTCTTTCTTTTCCTCCTCTCCCTTCAACATACTGATGTTAATTGTTCCCAGAATGATTCAAAGTCGTCGAGAATCACAGTGACGTGACAGAAGAAATTGAAAGCGATTCCTACCTAGCACGTCTCAGCTTATTGTCAGATGCCTGCTTTTCAGATGCGCACATGTATGCGTGTTGCTCCCATTTCTCTGGCTTTGCTTCTTTATCAGCACATCTCAGCACAAGCCTCCCTTTCCCCTTCTCTCCCACGTTGAGGTTCCTTCATAAATCTCTCACAGTACAACGAAGTGTCGCTCTGTTTATCCAGATCCAGTAACGCAGGAATACATCGCAGCATGCACAATGAGCTCTTAACTCTTCTCTTGTTTATTAATCTGCTTGAAATGCATAGTGAGAACACGTCAATACTGCTAAGGTTAATGACTGATTGATTCATAGCAAGAGAGTGCCAGCATTTACAGTCAAATGATCCTTAGTAATTGTTGTAATAAAGACTGCAGATGAGCTCTCAAGGCACATAGTTACGTACAGCGACTCTCTTTAGCACACCTCAGTAGGAGGGCCATCGTCTGGGTTTCTTACAGAGGAGCGGCAGGTGCTGGAGGGAGCAGAGATGTGTCAGCATATGGCTAATTGTCACCAGCCTGAGCGATCGTACCTTCTGTGATACGGGGCGGTGGAAAGCCCGCTGCTCTCCCCAACAGCCCTCTGATGAAGAGATTGGTACTTGTACCTTCCACACTACAAGAGATGATGCTGAGGACCAATGCACGCTCCATTTTCCTTGTGTTTTATAATAGAGATATATGGTGAGGTGAAGAAGAGCTGGCTCCACAGAAACAAAACCACTCTTCAGAGCAGATCTGTGTCATTAAGAAGCGTGTGGGAATTAACAGCTTTCACTGTCACCGTTCAGAAAATAACGCTGTCCCTTTCAATAAACTAATATTCTAGCTATGTATTTGGTGTCAAAAGGATGAGATTTGCTAGAGAGATGATTTTTAACCTGCAACTTCAAACGTAATGGAAGACAAGATTATCACAATTCCCACCAGCAAACAATTGACATCAAATGAGTTGTGTGAGGACTTGCCAGGTACAGGTGAAAAAAGCAGAAGCAGCGTTGCATTTGATGGTTTAAGGTCAACATAAAGGCTACATTCACTACGGGAACTTTATCTCAAAATGACAGCACCTAAAAACAGGGCTTTTGGTGGTCCCGGCTTTCCTCTGCAGAAGTACTCACTGAATCACATACTGCTTTTACCACAGACTAAGAAAACCACCTGAACTCTTCCCAACTCAAAGATCATTACCTTATTTTAGCTGAAATCACAGCTCTAAGTCAGAGAGAGATGAGATTCAAAACACCTTTGCAAACTGCAGGAGACCTTTAAGTGCTGGGCTAATTAAATGAAAGGAGAGCAGCTCAGGGCTGCTTTGTACGAAGAAAGCATGTTGTGTTGGCCTGCCCCAGAAAGTGCCATGCTCACCGCCGAGAGGACTCTACCATTGCATATGAGTGTGTAGCTCAATATTCAGGCAATTATGCATGTGAAGAAAAGCAGAAATTGAGGCACTTGCTTTTCTGCCAGCAAACTTTCATAAGTGCCTTTAGAGCCGACGCGTTTCTAAGGTTAGACACGGGAGAGCATCACCTTGCCAGCAAGTGCACGCTAGCCTCATTAAAGACGGTTTGCTACAAGGCCAAGTGGCAATAACTTTGTGACAGGGTGGGGAAAAAAGTCCCCATACTTTGACTTCTCTTTGTCCCCTGAAAATACTGTGGTTTGCTGGGAGGCGTTTTCAGGTTTCTCTGTCCATCTCCAGACTCAGCTGACAGAGGCAGTGGGAATGCACGGCTTCAGTGCAGCCCCTGTGTTGATCAAAGCCACATGTCTACTTTTGGCAAGGTAACCACGGACTGGGCGAAATTTCATTTAGTTTGCCTTACCAGTTCAACATCAGTTATCCCAGAGTCACTTTATAAAATTAATTTCTACCTTTTAAATCTTGTAAATTATACTTTTCAGTAACAGCATAACTGTTTATATGCAGACTGCATAGAAAATAGCATCATTTTGCATAGTATATGTGGAGTATTATCAGGACCTTCATTTACATGAAGTCAGATGCACTGTTCCCCTCATAAATAGAATCTCCCTCAGTATATTTATTTGGAAGAGAGATCAGTCTCACCTTGTCCTACTTAAGCCC
>NW_008824187.1:2000948-2029650 GCF_000699105.1 Pygoscelis adeliae | reverse complement strand
GCGTGAGCCAAGCTGGATGCAAAGAGTGAGCAGGATCTGCTGTTTACTTCAAGGATAGAAAAGGGAATGAGATTTGGACTTCATCTAACCTGCATCCACACACTGTGCTAAAAGAAGATTTGAGCTGTGGCTGAAAGGGAATAATTAGCAACAATTAATTTCTGCTGCTGATCGTTAGCAATTTACAACACCTATGAGCAAATGAAAAGAAAACCATGGTCCATCAGACTCCTAAAATTAGCCCTAACCGAGCCACTTACACTGAGGATGGCCGTTCTCGCTGAAGGGCTGGAAAGCAGTGCAAGAGCCCTCCTGTAAAGCAGCTGCTGGCTGTCTGCAGTCCAGCAAATGTAGAGAGCTACAGTTGAATTTCAGCGCTGTGGAGGACATTGACGTCACTAGTTCACCAACGCCAGCAGGTTAGAGTTAGGAAGACTCTGAGGACTTCAGATACTCAGTTTTCAGTAAGCGTGACTTTTAACACCACCGATTGCTTTCCTGGTGGTTCCCCTTTAACAATTTTTCAAAGTTAGAAACCGACTCACTACTCAGATGGATTATGTTAAAGCCCTCCAGATTCAGAGCTTTATTTGGAAAAATTAGCCGAAACAAGTGCTTCTGTTTGGCAGGTCTGTAGGATATATAAACTCAGCTATTTTCTATCTGGTATTAGGGACTTGAAAGAATTCTCTCAGACCACAGGAAAATGGCAATTGATTAGTATAATTTATTTCCCTGCAAATCCTAACTTCTGTTAACAGACACCTCAATAACAATAATAATTTCCTTCATACGTTACTCAGGGAAAACCCCAAAGTAAAAAGATAACTACGGTATATGAGTGAAATAGGTTGCATAATTTGAAATTAAATGCTGCCAGTACGCCAGAAGCTCCAACAGAGGACCTTACTGCATCTCTCATTTTGCATCGTGCCAAGATTCTCCTCAATCAGGAATTCATTAAATGAAACCTGGAACAGGTCTTTATCAGCCTTGCCCTCCCAACAAAATAAACAGTCCACATTTGAAATTGCTTTAGGAAGTTTTTTAAGCCAGAAGTCTGCTTGCCTCTTCCCACAGAAACACGCACATCTCCACCTGAGTCATACCTGACATATATTACTCATGCTGATTTCAGTGAAACTATTACTGAGGATCTATTAAAATGGATGGGTAAAGTTTAATCAGCTCAACTATAAACAAGACACTGTTTTGTGATATAAAAACCAGACTGAGATCCAAGGTCTCCATAGCACAGGCTGTCCCCATTCTTCCTTGCAGATATTGTTCTGATTAGACTGAAACCTAGGGCTTTTAAGATTTCCTGTGGCTACTGAAAGTAGGCAAGAAAAACATTATTTCTCTTTAACTAAAGATCCTCAGATAACTAGAGCGTCCCATCCCTGTCCTGTGCAGCTTTCTAGAACCAGCCATGACCCGAGCAGACCGGGGAGGCAAAGTGCCTCCCATCACGCCCCAGGGACGCCACAGCCCAAACCCCGCTGGAGACAGTGGAGCCCTGCGGCGGGGACTTGCCTGGGAGCCCTCTCACCCGCCGCGTGGGGTGAAAGCCCTGCTCCCCCGTTCCCCTGCAGCAGGACTGCAGTCCTTCATCAAGACAGCAGGCTACCCCAAAGCCAGGACAAAACAAACGTTATTTCTAATGCATTTAATGATAATTAGTAAAAATGACAGCAGCATCTAAAAACAAAGTTTTTAACATCACCAGCTGATATTGCAAATGCTTTCAGGTAAGTCTATATACTGTGCATATTTATCAAGAGTTTGAAAAACTCTGCTAAATCCAGGAATGTAATCTATTTCTGCAAGGCTCAGGTTTTAGCTTCAGGTAGCACATATTCATTAATGCAGACCTCCACCCAGGAAATACAACTTGAACTTTAATAATTGTAAAATGTCAGAAAACACATTTTAGATTCTAGACTTCCAGATTAAAACACGGCGATCTCTTTACTCTAGAATCAGTTACTGCACTGCTTCATTATTTATACATACAGTCAATATCAATACCTATGTGGACTGTTGGTATAACTGATTGTTTATGGACATGATCTGAAATCTGAGATATTTTTGGCTGAATTCCCAGTCTCCTGTGTGAAATTCTCTGAGACCCATGGAAAAAAATACTTCAATCTATATCAGGTTTCCTATCTGAAACAAGGATGAGAAAATAATGGAAATTTTAATGCCTCTTTAGACATTCGTCTTTCTGCTGCTTTTGGCTGGGATAGAGTTAATTTTCTTCCCAGTAGCTGGTACGGGGCTGTGTTTGGGATTTGGGCTGGAAACAGTGCTGATAACACAGGGATGTCAAGTAGGCTGGGGGTGCACAAGAAGCTGGGAGGGGACACGGCTGGGACAGCTGACCCCAACTGACCAAAGGGATATTCCACACCATATGATGTCATGCTCAGCATCTAAAGCTGAGGGAAGAAGGAAGGGGGGGACGATTGGAGTGATGGCGTTTGTCTCCCCAAGTAACCATTACGCGTGATGGAGCCCTGCTGTCCTGGGGATGGCTGAACACCTGCCTGCCCATGGGAAGTAGTGAATTAATTCCTTTGTTTTGCTTTGCTTGTGTGTGTGCCATTTGCTTTACTGCTATTAAACTGTCTTGATCTCAACCCACAAGTTTTCTCACTTTTACTGTTCCAATTCTCTCCCCCATCCCACCGAGGGATGAGCCACTCTCTCACAGTGAGCAGCTGTGTGGTGCTTAGTTGCCAGCTGGGGTTAATCCACGACAGTCTTACAGATTTACATATAATAATATGAGAATGAAGCATTTTTTACAGTATAAATTTGTGCAGAACTAGCAGCCTTGGGGGCCCAAGGATCATATTGTAATATAAATGATAATTAATTTATGCTTAACTGGAAAATTTGTACTATAAATATACCCAGAACAGCAGTCAATGGGACATCATGCTATGAATCCCCAAACCAGATGTGGATCAGCTAACGTAAGTAAAAGTATATGTATTTCCCTAAATACAAGAAAGCAGCAAATCTGTATTGCCTACAGTTACGATCAGCCAACCCGCTGACCTGCACCGACAGAAAATAAAGCTCTCTGTGCAGACCTTTCTTCTGAGGCAGCAGTAACGGGGTTCACGCAGGACAGGGCTCCACAGCTCTCCGGGGCCCTGGATCGAACTCCCAGCCACCAGCACCAGCAGCCGTGCTCCCAAATCTCCTCGCTTCTCTGCTGAAAATGCACCTTTAACCTCTGCTGTTTAAGCACTTAAGTTTCACCAAAATTCCCCTTTAAAGTCCAGTCCTTTGGCAAGAGCGGTACTGGCCTGCCAGTTGTTTCAGCCCCACCTGAAAAAGCAGGCTCTAGTTTGGAGAGCTTTTTTCCCCTTTCTCCTTTTCTCCAGCTTTTCAGCCGGTGACCTCCCTGCTTCCGCGCCCAGAGCTAGCGAAAGCAGCCTCGGCAAGCCCGCGGCAGTGTCTGAGGATTTTCCACGGGCTGTGAGAACACGTTGCCACATCTGTCATCGAGCCTAAAAAGCCTTTGGAGCACGTCCCATGCTTTCTGCGGCAGATCTGTTTTATTGCTTTTTTTTTTTTCTCCAGGGGAAATAAAAGAATGAAGAATCTGTTAGAAAGATGGAGGCTCCCGGGTACCCCTGATCAGCTGCACGGCAGTAAGCACGGACTTACACCATGCGAAATGCTTAGAAAACCAACACTAATGTAACTGCTTTAGGCAAAGTTAGCAGCCAAAACACTTTCTAACCGCTCCTGCCATCCCCACTCCTCTGCTGATCAGCACAACCAGCGGTGACATCTGCAGCAGTTCAGTACCACGGTTCGGAGATATACCCACTAACTGACAATTCTTACTCTTGATGAGATTTTTATGATGTGGTATCAACCTGCACTACACAAGATCAGGCATGGTACTCCTCTCCTATCAGTATTTTCCATGGAGACTATATTTTTCCATTTGTATGATTAATTATTACTATTATATTGGTTCCTAGATATAATTTGGCAGAGTCTGTAGGCACCTACCAAATGTGACAGAAACTAGACCACAGAGAAAAAATTATTTTTTTATCTGTTCCAAATTTACAGTTGCAAAAAATAAAATAATTTCATATCATATGAAGTTTTTCTATTATTCTTTTACTTCACATATTTTAAAATTATATTAGAAAATACTTTTAAGAAGTCGTATATAACCCATAAGTCAATATGTTCTTTTAAGAAGTGCTGAAACTAGTTTTGAATCTTTCAGAAATTGAAAAAAAAAATTACTGAAGTTAACACTTATTAGCAAAACATTTTACTGTTGTCAAATTTGCATAATTTGCTGAAAAGTTTTATGCAAGAAGTTTCACCCAGCCCTCTGCCTCCAAGAATTTTCCATTTACAGTCTGTTAGATGTATACTCTACGTTAGCCTCCTACACAAACTGTTTGTTAATGGGTCACAGCTATGGTGGGGAAAGACAAAATTAGGTCTGTCTGAAATTAAATACTTTATTCTTTTTGTTTACCACCATCTTAGCCTTCTGTGAGCATTTCTGTTCTTTGCCCACGAATCCTTCTGAATTCCTTTTCCTGACTTGTGTCCATTTAACTCTCGTAAAGCAAGGATACTTTCTTTTCTCAAGTACTACCTCTGCTAACACAGCCTAAAGAAACTATTTGAACAGTCTAGGCTGTTCAGAAATAAGAAATTATGAGCTAAATCTCCAAGGAGGGCTGCAAGCTACAGACCCCAAGGCAGAGACTCGGGCAAAACTTCGGCTTCAAGCCGGGAGCCGTGCGGGTGCCTGCGGCACAGCAGAGGCATCACCCTCCGCGGAGGGGACCGGCCCCAATTCGGCAGGGGCAGGTGGAGCAGAAGCGATGGAGCTCACTTTGGCCGTGACCGTCATTTTTGCTACATCCTTTCATTAGCCTATCAAAACTCCAGTAGTTAAAATGTCATCTCTTTTGCTACCTCGCCTGGCAATTCAGTTTAAATCGTCAGAGACCGGTTGGCATTTTTAAGTTCAGTGATCCAGCGGCTTATATGACAGCAGACATTTGAAGTCGGATTGTTCGTATTAATTGCTTTATGAAACAACATGAGCCTGAATTGATTTTATAGTTTTTGTCAGATTGTTTATATTAATTGTTTTATGAACAACATGAAGCAAAATTGATTTTATAGTGTTGCAGACTGATCTATTTGGCAATGCATAAGTCATCATCCAATGTCTATATCCTACAATTAATTGGCACTTTGAAAGTCCTTTCTAAGCCCTTCTTGCATCCGCTTGAATATGATTACGAGTGCTACGTATAAATCAATTCACTTAATTATGATTAAAGATTTCAAAAAACCCTCCTTGAAATGACTAAATTCATGTAAGTGAGAGGAGAAAGCGCAGCATAAGAAAGAGTTAAACGAGTAGCAATATCAAATATACACTGGAAAAAATAAGATCACATCGTTGTAGCTACCATTCTCTAATAAATGGGGATGATAAAGGATCTCCTCTCGGAGTCTGGCAAAGCAGACGTTCTCTCCGTTTATCTCAGTTTTTGCACAACTTGCTTTTCAGAGAAGGACTCTTGGCCTGGAGGCACAGGACCCATTTTGGATCCCTCTCTAACACCCATCGCACTCATAGGTTTTCTTTCCATTAAGTGGAAAGATAGTCAGCACTGAACAACTTATCTCTACTCAGCACATCGGGGCCAATGATACAGATTGACAGTGGACCACAGATTTTTTTTTTTTCAGCCTGCTGTAACAACATTTCTATCCAAGCCAATTAGGGTTAAGAGATGATCTCTTCATTGTATCAAAAGTGTAAAAAAAAATTTGAAATGTCTTTCTCATCTTTTTCATACTGATGTAAATTAAATGACTTTTATTGAGTTGTAACAGATTTGCAGCATAGTAATTATTAGTAATAAGGGTATTATCGTAACGTTTTGGTATGTCCTAAATATCCCCTTTGTTTTCTGCATATACTAATTTTAAAATTCTATCTAATTTAAATATATAAATAACACCAGAAAGCAATCACAAATTCTTCACTATATGCCTCTCACAGGCTAATTTTCTCATACATATGTATTATGACCAAAAGACGTGTTCTGCATACTGACAGTAGTTTTACAGCTCAGTGTTCTTGTTCACTATGATACGTCAACATTTTTTTGTATTGAGTTTTTAACCAAGCACTTTTTTTTTTAAAAAAAAACAATAAGATGTTGCTTGCTTTGGTAAAGTTCACTTTCTTATCAAAATAACAAATAGCAAAATATCTCAATCTGAAAAAAAAAAATCAATACTTCACGGAAAATGAATGTGTCTTTTCCTCCTTTCTCTTCTTTATCTGCCATTAAATTACATTCATACATCTAGCACCACACTCCACCAAGCCCCATCGCAAGAGAAAAATCATGATGCATCATTGAAGATAGAACCTGAGAAAGGCAGAGACAAACACACGACACCTAAATCACCTCCCCAGAGGAAACACAGTGGTAATTCAGAATTAAAATATTTTTTCATTTGCAACTGGAATATGTCAGGTTTTGATTTGCAGCTGAAAACAAAAAAATATTTTCAGCCGAACTTTTTAAAGTCAGCTCCACATTTTTCCAGTCATCACTTTTATCAGTGATTTACACACCAGCTGAGAAGCATTTGTAACAGCTGAAGAACATACATAAACTTGCAGTATTTCTGGAAGAGAAACTGCAATTCCATAATGAGTTGTTGATAATAAACTTTGTTGCTACCACATTCACAGTGGGCAGACTACAGCCAAACATAGCCATGTGTATAAAGGAGGAGGATAATGTTCTCTTCACAGATGTGACTGATAATAAATAAATATGGTTGATATCAAACACTGAAAAAACTAGTCTCCTTACACTACTGAAGTACGCTTAATAGCTTACTGAGTGACAATATAAACTATCTAGTTATTTTTTCCAGTATCTTAATATGTCCCAGTGCATCTTTTTCATGAAGTTGTGTTTTAAAATAGCACACGCTCCATTTCAGTAATGATTTAGGTAGTGAGCTAGGCCTGATTTTTAGAATAGACTAGACATTTCTCAGCAAACGGCGTTTTTTTCAGAAAAACAATTTAATAATACCAAATTTCACCCTGAACGTTTAGTGTTTGTGGATGCTGGGATGTCCCAGCCTATATATCCCACCAGCAGAGGAACTACTCGTTGAATGCCCCGACAAACGTACTAGTCTATGCAGTGATGTTCACACTTTTATATGCCCGACCTACGTAATATTCACTACCGTCACACAAAATAAAACAGCTTCAACGGACAAAACTGGGAAGGCTTCGGTGCAGATTTTTTACAGAACTGAATGGTGGAAGAGTTTACATGTGGGCGGGGAAGCAGCAGCCCAGATTGCCTCCGACAGAGGAGGGCTTTCCGTGGAGGTGTCTCACGGCTTGTGTGAGCCACCGCACAGAAGTGCTTTGTTGCAAACAGGATCTGGTCCTGTGTTTGGGAAATCCCATCCGTCTGGGCTTTCTCAGAGCAGGACCTGAAGGGGAAATAAGTAGTTTTGTGGGGTTTATAGATCCTGATAGTTCTTAGCCTCCAGCTGCCTAGCCTGTAGGCTTTTCTAGGCATACCTTGAAGCAAAACTGTAAAAAACGAGGGAGTTTTGCTAAAAGGAACTTGGACAGCAACACAATTTAAAGTAGTCCAGAGTTAGGTGAAGAAGAACAAATTATGGTTCATTTATGTGTTAGGCTTTGTCACCTAGAGAAGCCATTAGACAAGGCATCTGCAACTTCTTCTCCCTGTGGATCTAATCTTTATATTATTTAGAGAAGTGTTTTGTTGCCAGTAAGGGGTCCAAAGCGGTGGGAAATGAAGGATGAGGTTTGCTCTGGGGTAAACCTGTTTATGATCTCTGCCAGGACACCACCAGGAGATTCCAGGGAAACCCACCTCCCCCATCCTTCATTCCCAGAGAGCCACAAATTACAAAACCATCATTCAAATGATATTTCCCTCCACCATTTACAAAAATCTAAAATATTCAGAAGAGCAAAGCAAAAAAACCCGCACATATGCAACAAAATGAACAGGACAGCCACTTCGCTGTTCTAAGTAGTACCCTCATTACTGACCTTTAGAAGAGGTAGGGAGGAAAGGCAAGGAGGTGAAAATTAATAACCCTTCTTGCAGACAGCAGAGAGCTGTCACAAGTTATGTGATCTAGGCATTTTTACCCACTTCCCCCCATCCTCCAGAAAGACATAATTAATTTATAGTCATTTTAACCTGCAAATGACACTTGTACAGTTGGAGGACTGACAATCAACTTCCCATGCTAGCAGCAGGGTGTAAAAGTCTGAGTGCTGCAGCATTCGTGCGGATGCATGGAAAAAATATAATTGATGGGACCTCCTACCTTGTTAAGTGCAGTGGCACTAGCTGTAATTCCTTATGCGAGCATAAGGGATACACACTATTCCTTAGCAGAGAGAATCAAAAGTACATAATATAAATTAAACAGTCCCTTAAAACCCTATCCTAAAGAACATTTAACATTAATACCTATATCTCTCTGAGTTTTAACTCATAGGATGTTGTGGTGTGTATACTTATGCAAACTGTCTGGTATACAATTTTATCTCATGTTTCAGACTGCAGTAAAATCAGGACATGATGTACACAGTCTCTGCTAGAACCACAGTAAATGACAAAGGTTAATGATAGATCTGTGAAAAAAAAAAAGGAATAGGAACAGTAGATTTGCGTGCATATTTGTATAATAATGCAAGGAACCACAGATGACAAGGTCTCCTTTGCTGAGAAGTCATCCGAATAAAATGAGCCCAATTTAACAGGATTGCAAATACCAGACAGCATTTTCAATACCGATACCTAAAATACCCAGAAAACAGACCTAACTTACAAACCTCTCCAACTATCACACGTGTATTTGGGGCTCAATGGACAGCACTGTGTTATGAGTTGGAACTGCCAGCCTGAATACTGGGAGAGCCTTACAAAAGCCTAGGCACCCACTTTTCTAAGTCAGGTATTTTCCGTAACTCTCCTGGGTTACTAAAGTAGTGTTAAAGTATTTGAGCTGGCAAAAATACTTAATATTTTTGTTAATTGATGGCATATTCACCACAGGGCTTGTCTTCAATCAAGAACTGCAGTCTTGTCGGGCTAGGTGACCCTAAAGCTACCCTCTTGTCATAATTACCAGAAAAAAATGTGAACCAGTCTCACTTACTGCATTAGCTCCTCACAGCTACACATTTCCACCCCCTCACCCCCATTTTTTATTCCCTCTACAGCCTGGCCTTGCTTCCACCGTATCCAGGATGGCAAATCCCAGTCACTCCAGGAGAATGGCTTCAGGTCAGGTTTTGCTCCATAGCAAATAAAAGAGGCAGCGCCATTCAGCTCGTTAAGCAAAAAATCTCTCTCCTTTACTCAGACTGAGAAGTTTCCTTCATTTAACTGGGAAGGAAGACCTTCTCTCCTTGCAAAAGCCCCTCTACAACCAGCCCTCTTTACGCCACTCACGCCAACGCAAGTCCTTCCCCTTCGCAGCCTTTACCAGCCTTACTTATAGCAGTCAGCAGGTACCACGCTCCCCGGTACCGTGCTTTTATGGGAAAGGGCCAGCCCTTCGCCAAACCGCTAAAGGGTCAATATTCTTATTACAAATGCACCAGGCACAGTCGTGCCCCCCACGTCAGAAGGAACAGCCTCTGCCTAAGAAATGGGTAGGGGCTGGCAGGCAGGGGAGGCATCCACCCTGCTCTGGGTAGGAGAATACACACAGTATATGCTTTTTAAAAAAAAGTTAGAGAAGAGTTTATAAGCATAGATCTTCATATACTGCAAGAAAGGGACATATATAGCATAAGTAGTCTGACAGAAAACAGGCTCAAAGATGATAAATTTCATGCCACTGATTTAAAGTGGTAGAGAAATTAAATAAGTGGTAATCAGTACATTATCTCCAAGCTCAGGTACCTAAAAGCTCTCTTGGTTATAAAATGTCATGTTAGTCAGGAGTTCAATATATTTCTTGAGTAGCATAACAAATACGAGCCTGCCTTCCGGAGGTGGGAGTCCTCCTCTTTTGTGGGAGCAGCGGATACCCTCGGGGCACTCAGTCATATAATACTGTACCACAGAGCTGAAAATGGGGAATCGTGTCAAACTAGATTTATAAGAGATTGCTTTCTCTGTGTACAGACAGCCCTATTTTAGATTCACATCCAATCTATGCTCCCACTGCATGAAAGTGTTCCCTTCTGAACACCTTCAGAGGCCATAAAGAAGCCCAGTGTAATACAGCCCTAGTTATACAAGAACAACTGTCCCACTGCTGCTCACTCAGTATTAAAAAAAAAAAAAAAGGCTGAAAGAAGGGAGACCTGCAAGAACACACAGCAAACGTCACAAGCACCAGCTTCTGATCCATGAGTACATATAACCCTAGAGACTTTAAAAGGCGGTATCAGTTTCATCAGGTCAAAACCAGAACACATTTGCTTTGGTCTTGGTGGTTTTTATCAGCTTCTCTTCATCTAATCACTTTTCTTTTCATCACAGCTGAACTTATGTTCTACTTTAATTCTTTCCTTAAAGGATCTACAACATGCTTCTGGTACGCCTCTGCTTACCTACCCACCCAAAGTGTAGAAGACATGACAGTATGGTACGAGATAGAAGTTTTATTGGCCTGTATTTTGGATGACCAAATTACTCATGAGCAGTGAACTCATGAACAAGTTGTGAAAGTCATTACAACAAGTGCCAATAACACCTTTTCATATGAGATCGCCATATATTCTACATATGCAACTTATTTTACAGGAAGGAAAAAATCCTGTATAAGACACCTTTTAGGAAGTCTTAAAAAATTTTATGGGGACCATTTCTTCTATCCTTCCAACTGCAAACCAGACTTTAATTAAAATAAGCCATGCTGTACTGTGCTCAGAGGTATAGAAAATTTAAAACATCTCTCAAACTTACTGCTGTAACTTTTACTTTCTCAGAACTCATGACCCACCAGAGCTTGAAGAAAGTGCTGTCCCACTGGAAAATTATAGCTTCCCCTTTCCCAAAGGTGAAAAACTTCTAGGTACAACTCTGGATGGTCACACAGTTAGAAATTTTAGATTTATCAATATTCCAGGACCAAATATTGTCTATTCTGAACATTAATCATTATAGTTTTCTATAAAACATTCCGCTTTCAGTTAGACAAATTGTGATAGTGAGGATATTTCCCGACACACAAATTTGTCTAGCATTCTTCTCAGAGCTAAATGCTTGCAGGTATTTTTTCCTCCCTTAAATGTCCAACAAAGGCTCAAATCCCCAGGAGCTGGTAATTGGCATTGTTTGCAGGGGAGCTGCGGGCACACAGGGTGCGATTCATTTGTCTAAATATAGGTTTCTCCATCTGAATGGGTTGTCTACATACTTTTATTCCTTCCTGGAGAAAAAAAAAAGGAACTTAAATCAACACCCAGAATAGAATAATTTGAAGTAAACCATTTGAGCTCTGGAAGTGCTTTCCTTCCCGCTGGCAACAGAGGCTCTCTCAACAGCTTTCCACCCGCCCTTCGGGCATTCGCAGGCAGGCAGAGATGAATCCAGCCCACAGAGTCTAATGCTGGCTGCCAACTTCTCCACCGGTTTGCTCCATACGCAGCCACTTACACACATGAAAAATTAGATATCAAACACCTTTTTAACTTGGTAACGTTTTCAATTCAGACTCCGCTAGTCAGTGACTCGGCAGAGTGCACGTCAGCAGTTAATTTGTCCATAATTTTCTTTCTAGTTACAGCAGCACTCCAGTCAATGACATGGCTTCTGCTGATGCTGGGCCTGCAGTTTGGACTGCATTTTGACATACTTGCCATACGTAAAGACATTTCCTGATACGTAAAGACATTTCCTGGTGATTTTTTTTTTTTTTTTTTTTTTTTTTTTTTTTTTTTTTTTTTTTTTTTTTTTTTTTTTTTTTTTTTTTTTTTTTTTTTTTAAATTATCAGGTGCAATACTGAAACTCCCTTTGCCTGCCTATGTTGATTTCCAAAAAGATTTGCCACCGTTGTCAAAATACCCATGAATCAAAGAGAGCGGGTGTCCTCGGCACTCCTTGCTGATTGTTAATTCTGTGTCCCTAGCGCAACTCTTCCTCAAGAAGTTTACAGGTGCAATTTGCCTAAGCTATCAGTACTTGTGTTTTGCCTTACTACCTTTCAAATCACTGAGATGCTTAACTGGGCTCTTGTGCTCTTGCCCAGTGATTTTCAAGATATAATATATGCAGACAGTGGGGGGAAAAAAAGAAATGCCAAACATGTGCCACACTCCTACTGTTCTCCTGACTGCTGTACGGCGCGAAACCTCCATCTTCCTGCCAGAGAGCTCGGGGTCCTGCTGTGGAACGGGCTCCTTGTAAAGTAAGAAGGGGCAAGATGTGACAGGTAATAAAAGAAGAGCATGATGTATCCAAGAGCTAAATAAATAAAAGACCTGGTAAAGCACTCCCTCTGCCCAGGCTGACAGTCAGACAGCCTAGCCAGGCAGCCAAGGCAATTAAGCCCTCGAAAAACTGTGCTGCTGGTTAAGAAGCCAGACGATAACACCCTCCCTCAATCTGGAGCAGGAAAAGTTCAGTTCACAGCACTGGACAGCAGGTACACGTGAGGATGGAAAGTTTTACAGTAGGATCTAGTCTGCTATGAAGAACTAATCTGGCTGTAATCTGTGGCATATTGGCATGGATTGAGCCCTACTGGTCAATCATTTATATGCTTTGATGAATCTTGGCTGACCATTATTTAAATCCAATGTGTGTCCTTCACACTGCAATACGAGGCAGTTTGGGATTAACATGCCAGGGCAACACAGCATCCAAGCCATGAGCACGTGGAGTAATTTCCATTATTTTCATAACGGCTATTCCCCCAGACTCTTCTGAAAATGGGATCTCTAATCCTGGGCTTTTTCTTCCAACCTGCCATCTCTTATCCCATGCTTCGCCTCTTGATCTCCATCACCTCTCAGTTGAGATGGCCACACTCCACCCCACAAGCAAGGTAGCTCACAGCTTTAGGAATTTCTTTTTATTTCCAGCTGAAGCGAAACAACAGGGAACTGCACAACAGGAGAACAGAGCAGAGCCCTGATGGCACTGGACTGCAAAAGCTAGAAAGCACCAGAGAAGAGGATTCCTTCAAGCACCTGTGACAGCAAGCTCTCAT
Organism: Pygoscelis adeliae; assembly: GCF_000699105.1. NCBI lineage: Eukaryota > Metazoa > Chordata > Aves > Sphenisciformes > Spheniscidae > Pygoscelis > Pygoscelis adeliae. Next base: position 2,016,368 of record NW_008824187.1, on the reverse strand, counting down.
AATCTACAATTTAGATACTCACATCCAAACTCTCTGTGAAACAGAGGGAAGGAAACAGCAACATGAAACGTGGCTGAGTTGCAGGGTTTTAACAGAAGTTAAAACAGGAGATACAAAAAATTGTTAATAGGAAGAGAAAAACAGTAGAGAATTAGAGAACTGAGGAAAAGAACATTTACACTAGCTGGGAAACAAACAAAAACGTTCAAGTTTTTAAATTTTTTTTTCTAGGTGCACACCACCAACCTAGGTAAAAAAAAACAACCCCAAAACAAAACCAAACAACTAAACTTCAAAAAGCAGATTCTGCAGGAACCATATGATGTGGCTTAAGAATATCTGCACATCCTAAATATTAGGTATTATCTCCAAAACCCTATTGACATTTGGAATGGTGTCCTACCCTCTGGGTCCTGAGCCCACTCACTTCAACAACACAGAAGAAACAAACGCAGGCAACCACCCTCTCAGGGTAGGGAGAAAGCAGGCTGGACTAGCACGCGAGCGGAGGCCAGGTCCACCGTGCTCCGGTGGCCCCCGGCAGCAGCAGGGCAGAGCTGACTGCACCAGGCAGGATGCGGGGCAGCCCGGAGGCTGCTCTAATGCCTGCAGAGGGTCAGACGGGTCTCCAGCTACCCCTAGGTCTGGGAACTTGCAAAGGTGATTTAAAGAGATCATAGCCAGGCTGAACAGGGCTTTTTCTTTCTCTCTGGTTTTAATAGCCTCTTCAATAGTCACAATAAAACACAGCTCATCCAGTAACTCAGGATGCTACTGTAACTGAGTAATAACGCCCCCAAGCATGCTTGGAGCACGGGCTCGAACATCACACCTTTCCATTACAACTCAAAAAGTGCAACAATTGGCCTGGCCATATGACACATTCAAGCTCCAACCTGTATTATTTAAACGGGGGTGTGCAGAGGTAAGAAACTGAAAGGACATGCAATCTTCTTCTTTTGTGTGCTGACTTTGTATGGCAGCCCCGTCCATTTCCCGCCGATATTCGTGTTCCCATTCAGATACGGAGGGGTAGCAAAGTGAGCCATCCTATCCGCAGTGTAGAGCCCAGCCTCATCTGACAGATCTGGTGCAAACCCAGGCACTAATCAAGACACTGAAGCGGAAGCTCAGCACCAGCTAATTTACCCTGGGCTCAAAGTTCAAAGCTAAACTACATTATAGTCTGCACCCCAGATATTTGCATTGCATTTCTCAGTCATAAAACAATGTTGTCTGTTTTTCCTTTATGGCTTTACTTGCCCTGATCTGAAGTGTAGCCGTCAAGATGGAAAACGAGTTGGAGAGAACAAAGATTGTTAGAATTTTAGTTATGCCATTGTTATTTATACCACGATGACCCAAAATAACTCCTGCATATAAATGTGGCTGTAAACACTGACTGTACTTATGCCAATTATTCTGCCTGACTCATTGATTTTAAAAATAATTCTTCATAGTTTTAGCACTTCCCTGAACTTTTCTAAACTCCAAGAAAGTCCTGTCTGTCAGCAGTGGCAGCCACTGCTTTGCTCATCAGGGCAAGCTACTGAAGTACCAGAACTCAAGTAAGAAAAATAAAAGATCTAACGAGAAAGGAGAAACACCTCCTTGCCGTTAAAGCAATATACTGAGAAGAGCCCAGCCAGATTAACCTGACCCAGCTTGTGATCATAGTCTGCGGTCAGTCCTGAGCAACAGCAGTGTTTTAGGAAAGACAGTCCTTCAGAGATCCCCGCAACCCTTGCCAAAGCATAAGCAACGCTCAGGGAAGTGCAAATCATCCTCACAGGAGTCTGAAAAGGAGGCAAGTACTGAAAACACACGTGACGCATTCCCTATCCAGGGCAGCAGTTTTAGACCACATGAAGGTTTTTCCAGCCCCTGGGGCAGAGAGAGACAGCTGAGACAGGCATGGTAAGGCAGCAGCTCTGCCTGATGTTTCTTGAGATGAGCAACTAGCCTCTGCTTGCTACTGCTCTAAATCTGGGGCAGTTCATTCATTCCTCCAAACCTGCATGCAAATCTCAGCCTAGAAATCTAGACCTAGCAACACTCTGGTCATGCTACCACAAGGCAGTTCTTCTGTGATGGAGCATATATACATATCCGTGGTAGAAAGAAATCTTGGTTAAACCAAGTGTTTGCCTCAAGTCTAGAAAGCGCATTGAATTAGTCCAGATAAGGCACGTTATCTTCGATAGCTGCATCCGTCGATGTTTCGCTCCCAGCTCTGAACCACCAGCCATGCACTTAAGGCTCAGCTGGAGGCAGTTCTCATGAGCTCAGCACCAGACTCGCACTCAAACCACCAAATCCTGACTGCCACATCTTAATCCATATGTGCTCAAGCAGCACCCCAGACCGTGCAACAGATGGCCAAGAACAGCTGTCCATGAAACACTCTGAGAAACAAGGATGAGCACCAGAAGGAAAATAAAAATTCCCGAGGACTTCTTCCTCAGTGAAGAGGTAAGTTACTGCTCGGTCTTCCAAGAACCAAAGATAGCAGGCAAACTCTTCCGCTTTCCAATAAAAACTGTTACAAACTTCTTGAAAAGTGGGCATACAGTTTTATGCAGTGACCTGACTGGTGAACAGACTTTGCAGCAAAGCATGTTCAAGAGAAAAGGCAAGCAAAAAAAAAAAAGAGTATACTTTTTGCCACTCAGAATATGGTTTCAATTCAAAATCATTTTATAGCCTAGCATAAGGTGTGAAATAATGCTTAAAAGATGTGCCTGAAACATCATCCTGAAGAATATTTTCACTGACTTCCTTAGCAGAAATCTCAGTTATCAAACACTGTATCAACAAAACTAGACAATTTTAAAAACTTAAATTTAAAACAGAACCATTGATTTTTAATGGCCTTCTCAAAAGGCAGAAAGAAAGATAAAAGAAGAAGAGAAAAAAGCCAAAATATGCCTTTGATAGAAGTACTGTACTTTTTTTACAGGGTTATGTTTCTATATGCCTGAGCAAAATATAAAGTTAAATCATTGTTTAACACAGGCAGACGTTAGCCTAGAACAACCTGGGGAAGTCAGCTAATGCCTTTGGTAACACAGCAGAGAAGAGTGCCTCCTAAAACCTCCGAAGGACAGAGTCCCCGCGCAGAAGGGAATGCATCTATTGCAGCAGCTTTGGGAAACTGAGAATAAGTTACAAACTCCATCCCGGAGCACCTTATGTTTGCAGTGGGGATTTAAGGTGATTCTTAAGCCAGCTGAAGCATGGCAGCAGGCACGGATGCAAAGAGGTGCTTCTGTGGGCTGGGAGCGAGGCAGCGATACACTGGCAAAAAGCACTAGCTAGTGGGTCGGCTACAAGAGGGGTGGCTGTTGGACGAGGTCTGCTGTAACGAAGCAGCAGTGGGCGGCTGCAGCAAAGCTGCCGAAAGGGGAGAGCTAAGGCAAGAGCTCACATACAAGCCTTCCTGCAGGTCAGATGATTTCAGCTGGGGTAAGGAGGAATGCTGGAAATAGTGGATTGCTTGGAGCGGGAGAGCAGTCTGCACAGCAGTGAGATTCTCCCGGCCGCAGGAGTTCAGCAGAGTTAGCAAGGTCTTCAGGCAGGCACAGCTGCAGGAAAAGTCCCAGCCTGACGTAGCTCAGGTGGGTGAAATCTGCTCACCTAATACAGAGGCACATTTCCTGGATTTCAGCGCATCTCCTTGCTCCGCCACTCCGGAGTGCTTTTGTTCTTCTAACTCTTCCGAGTAAATTAATGAATGCCAGGTAGGGAAGTCCTTGGCTCTGGTGTCACTGTATGTTGGTGGTTTAGTTCTTACTTTTCTGGGTGGTGCTAACTCCAGTTGCGTTGAAGATCTTAAACAGGAATCCCTAGAAATGGAATCTCACTCGCCTTACAGCCAGTCAGTTCCCAGCAAGAAAATACTTCCTCATCTATAATAAAATATGCATTTAGCCAGCTAACATATATGATTTACTAAACACAGCAGTCAATATATTGAGTATTCAGTGAGTACTCTTGACATCTGTGAAGAGATTTGCTTGATAAATAGCAATGCTATAAGTGTTCCTGCCATATGCTTTTTGCTACAATTTTAAGCAACAGACTGGGATGTTTTGTTCCTAATCAAGGTTTGGACACCTCTCCAACAGCCGAGAGACCACAGAGAGCTGAGGAGGCAAAGAGTTAGGCTGTTTAGCTTCCAGCAAGCTCCTTGAAAGCTCTTGTAATTTCACTTTTTGCCTTCAAGGAGAACGTTTGCTGGGAAAAAGATTGACTTTTCTGACCAGCTCTAATTGCCAGCTCTGCCACTGACCCTGCTGTGAGACCTTTTGCAAGGCTTTGTCCCTCCGTGTCCTTTCTTACTCTTCATCAGTTTTTCTTACTTAGAAACAAGTTCTTCAGGAGACTGTTTATTACCACGTATTTTTGCAAGTCTTGCCACAATTCATATTGAATCTCTAGATGATGTCCTAACAACACAACTGTGACACTGCAGCGTCGAGAGCAGAAAGGCCAGGCCCAGGCAAGGGGACATCTGCCAAAAACTCCTACCAGCAGCACTTCCACCCCCCTGGGTTGGGGCCGGGTCTCAGCACAGACACCTTCCCCACGCATTAGGAGCCCACTCTTTTCAGAAACAGCCCAAACACTCTCTTGGGTGGTGTTAGCATTTAGCCAAATGGCAGAGGAAGGGAAGTGGCAGCCAGCCAAAGCCCTCCAAGCCTGCGGAGAGCCTCAGAGACACGTTTCCAGAGACAAGTCCTTCCCTACAGCTTCTTTCTGTGACTGCCCTCCTTAATTATCCCCTTTATTACTTTGGGGGATACAGTGGTAACCTGTGCATCTTCTGCAACTACATGAATGTGGTTGTTTTTATACCAATAGCGCTTTTCAAGAAATTTAATACTGGTACATGGTTGACAAAAAAAAAAAAAAAAAAGCTATTACTGTGGGTTACATCCAGAATGGATGCAGAAAAGCACAGCGGACCTAATTTGGCTTCATTGTGTGCATGCAGATCAGATTGCCTTCATTTTGGCAGAAATTAGCCCAACACTGGGACTACTGAAGCCTGTCACTGTGCATAAACAACCCTGGGCAAGAGCGCAAGATCAACACCGCATTTCTGTACTTGACAAAGCCAACAAGAGTCTGTGTATCTTGCTTCCACGCAAAAGGTCCAAAAAGACATACCCTTATTTAAAGGAAAATTAATGGCACCTTTATCCCTGCCACCAGTTCCGCGGCTACTTTAAGAGCAGACCGCAGTGATGCATTCTGTAGCTCTGCTCGTAGCCAGGGTCTTTGGAAGCACATGCGAGAGACGCCTGTAAAGGTAGGCAGAGAGCTGTCATTAACTGTAATAGGCTTTCTTCTCTCCCTTCTCCTGCTTAGAGCATCCCTTTCCCCACACTCCTGTTTGGCATAAAAGTAGTAGGGTCTTATGTAAATAAAGTTAAACACTTTTTTTTTTTTTTTTAGTAATAGGACTCTTAGAAGAACCATTCACTCATACAGACTATCAGTGTTACTTCAAGTAATAGCTCAGGACATAAGACCTTGATTTCTTTAGCCACCCCTATCTCTGCCAAGGATGTCGGTGCACGAGTGCTGTGCTTTCAGACAGCCCTTCCTGGAGCAGAGGAAAAAAATAAACTAATTTCCATTACAAGTGCTTTCAATTTTTTTTTTTTTTTTAAACTCTAAGTACAGCCTGAATAGTTTGTGCAATTCTTCTGAGAAAGAGGACACTTTAGTAATGCCTTTCTTGTTGCAAAGGTGGCTAAGGCAGGATGTTGGGTAACTTATTTGTAATGTAACAAGAAACAGTTTATACTGCAAAAATGATATACTAATTACAGTCTTTGCAGATGCTTCCTACATACTTGGGAATCTGCAAAAGCCAAAAGCAGCATGGCAGGGACAAAATGCTTTCTACAACTCTCATGTCCCTGTTCTCTTCATTCTCTGAGCAAACTTCTAAGACATCTGCACCTGGGCATATTTTTTCCTCACAATTTACATGACCCAATGAGCATCTTCAAGAATTTCTGGATTTGGAGTAAAGAAAGGTGTGACTAGACAAGTTTCAAACTTTTTGAACTTGCATGTCTCTCAGACAGAAATGAAAAAGAGAACAAGCTATGGAATTCTTGCTGCATTTCTCTTGGGCAATTCTTCCTCTGCCCCCAGGTTGCAATCATACATCTATCATCAAATATTTTCACTGTGTGATCAACAAGCTATAAATGAGGTGACTTATTCCGATTCCTTACCCTCCTGCTGTATTTTAACAAAAGCAGAGATTTGCAAAGGTGATCTGGAATGCTAAATGTCCATATTCCTTTCAGCTTTCCATAATGTAAAGGATCTAAGCCAGGCATCGTGGAAAAGCATATTACTGTCTTATATGCATGTTCTAAGATGTACTTACTTGCTTGCAAAGATCACTGGATTATTTGCCGTCTTCTGACTGCAGCTCATCTGCTAACGCCTGTGACCACTCATTGTACTGAAGCTCTGCCAGTGATTTCTACAAGGCTGTTGTATTATTCCTTTTAGGAGAATACTTTTGTGCCGAGTGCTTTCTTAGAAGTTCTTAACTATACAGATTCCATATTCTACTAATTTATGACTGAAATCCAGGAGTATAAATGTATAAATATTTATGAATGTATAAAATTTAGCAAAGCCCAAAAAATCATTGATTTTTAACTGTTGTACAGTCCCTGGTACTAACATCCTTGAAATTCACTGGGAATCCAATGTACCTAATCTCTGTGGTGGAGAATGTTCTCTTATCACTACATTAAACTTGCTAAAATGGTTCACGCTTTGATCACATAATCATAAGAGAGAAATGATCTTGGACTCAGTTGGGGACCGAGCCAGGGACCTACAAGATGAACGAGTAGCATGGCAGCCTCTTTTCCAATGTATTCTAGCTACAGATCACCTACGGAGCTGAAATGAGCAACCTGAAGCCTGCTTTCTTCCATCACTGCAAATTTCCCCATGACTTCTTTTAAATACTTTCCTTACTGCAGCAACTATTATTTTTGTGCTTTTCACAATAACTGAGAAAAGCACTGACATTCCTTCCCTACGTGGGAGCTGCACAAGTGGGAAATATTGATTTCTTCACATATTGTTCTGCTTGGTATTACTGCTTGGCATGTTTCTTCTTTCATTTCTCATTCCCAGCTGTAGTCAAGCACTATTGAGCATTATCATAGCTACATATAATATTACAGTTAGTTCCAAATAAACTTTTTGGGCATCTGGAAAGACTGACTGCTTTTAGTAATGTATGTATTTACCATGGCCCTGAGTTGGCTGAAAATATGAAGTATATCATATTATAAACCTCTTCCGCTGAGCTTTGCAACAGAGCTAAAATAATTAACTTCTGAAATATATACAACTCAAGGCAAGGTAGACCAAGGAAGAAGAAAAAAAAAAAAAGAAGGGCAAAAAAAAAGACAACCAGATGTCTTCCCACCTGCTTTGTCTTTTCTGGCAAATTCATTACTTGGTTTTATTTGTTCAATAACTTTCTGAATCACTAGACACAGTACAGTCCACTTTGGACTCTAATACTTGCTATCACTTCTGAAGCCAATGTCCCGGCTGCCCTCTCCTCCTCATTACATGATCTGCAGTAGAAGTTAAATCACCCAGCTCTGTGCCATGTGCCTCCCATCCCCATGGTCTTCCCTTTCCTCCCCCCACGCAGGCCCTGAAGATGTCCAGGTGCCCTGGGTTAAAAGCAGCCCCCCATGCCCCGGCTCACCCTGCCACCTCCGCAAAGGAGTGCGGTATAACCGTGAGCGAAGCGGGCGATCGAAACGTACTGTCATAGTCTTGGTGAGCAAAGTACGTATCACAAGGACTAACATAGCCTGGGGCTTCTTGTCAAGAAGAAGGAAACACAGCCCACAAGGAGTTTCAAAACCTTATAAAAATTAAATGCAATCAGAAAATAACAGCCTGTCCAAACAAGAAAGAAAGAAATCTTCCTTTACACCTCTGCACAGGCCACACTGCCTGTGCCTTGCCATACGCACAATAATGAGGAAAAATTTTGTTCCTCTGCTGCAGATGCCCCCCAGCATTACGATGTCTGAGAAATGTTTATCTATTAGCCAAGACATGAGTAACATCTTACAACACGTAGCCTAAGAGGCTGAGAAACTTCACTGTTGATATTGCCTGCCAACGTGATGCCTTGCTTTCCTAAAATGGATAGAGGAACATCAAAGCTCCTTCCAGCACAGAAAACATCCGGAGCCATTTGCCCCGATTAACTTAGGAGCAGATTCAGAAAGGGAGAGCACGTTTTCCAGCTCTCAAGGCATTTATTTATTTGCTCAGATACTGAATGAGTGGGAACTCTGATTGATCCCACCTCGGTCAGTGTTGCAAGTATGGGTCACACCCAATGCAAGCGGTTTCCTAAGTCAATTGGTGGGTTCTCCATGTTGCTCGCAATCACCAGCAAAATTCTACCTACCCTGGGATGAAACTCTCCAGCTGCCATTCTCACAGCAATACTCCTGTTTATCCTTTAGGGCATTTTTAAGTTCTTGAACCACGTCTGTGCTGGATGCAGCCCGTGCAAAGGGACTCTGCTTCGCCCTGCCACCGCTGCCCAGCCCTGCGTGGGTTGGTGCCGAGGTGCCAGCTCACCGGAGGCGGACCGGGAGCTCTGCCACGGCACCGCATTGCACCGTGCCAATTACTAACATGCTCTTTTGTCAAGTTTGGCAAATGTAATCTTCCTTATTTTGCCTTGTACTTTCCTATAAATTGATTCCCCCCCCCCCTTTATTTTAGCAGTTCAAGCTGAGCTTTGGCTTCCCTAGCACCACACTGCTTCAATTATTACTATAGTCAGTGTTGCTTTAGTGTTTATTTTGTACAGTACACCTAGGTTTGCTGTGCATCCTTTTATGAGCGTGTCTTTTGAGTATACAGTGTTTTTCTTGACTTATAAAAGGCTCAGCCTTTTATTTGAGGAATCCTTGTATTCCAACTTTAACCCTTGAATTTTCCTTCTACATTTTTCAGAATAGTTGAAGGAACTTATTATCATTTCTATACATTTATTTTGGGTAGTTCTATATAGACCGGGTAGCTGCTGTCATTTTTTTCTTCACTTTTCCTTACCCCAACCCCTGATACCCCTACACCACCAGCCCACAAACATTTATATTCATCTTCATTTTTATTAGCTCTGGTAGCTTCCACTTACTGTTCAAAGCACTGTTTAAACCTTTTCCTTATCTCCTCAGCCTTCTCCATAATCTTTAAGGCTGGTGAAAGATTTACAAGTCGAAACTCACACAGACTTCACAACAGCATAATAAAAAAAAAAAAAAAAAAGAATAAAAGAGAGAGAGGAAAAAATTCTCCCTGTTGACCTGAGCGGGAGGTTCACCAAAGCAATGTCATCTGCTGCCTCCCCCCCCTCTTTGCTTCTGCCCATCCACAACTAGGGACGGCCGAAATACAAATAAGGTAGCACATGACCTATCTTTAGTAATAGGAAGTACCCACAAATCCATTCTACCCCTCTGTGACAGCAGTACCTTAACAGAAAAGAGAGTGACCAAAATGGGTCCGTCATGTATCACACCGATACTGCTATAGTGTAGCTCAGGGTCTCTTCACTGTGTCGGAGGCAAGGTCCTATGTGTAGTTTCAAAACTAGGTACCCAAATTTCCGTGTAGCCAGTGGAGGTACGTAGGAAACTCAGAGACTATTCAGGGCACCACAGTCCAATGCCAACACAATAAACCCACATATCTTTTGATCCCATCTAAAGCTGTCATGTCAGTGTCTTCCCTCTAAAAAGCCCTCAAGAAAACGCTCTTCACTTACATATGACATGTTACGGGAAAGCAGAAGTAGAATATAGCTTTTATTTCTAATGCAACTGGCCCTACCAGGGATAAATACAGAAACACCAGGGAAATTCATCAGCAATAAATAAAATACTGCCCTTTATTAAAACAAACAAGTTCCCAGATGTTGTTTCTAGTGTTATAATAAATTATTTATTTTAGAGTTCTCCCGTATCATTCCATGCTTGAGTGATTCATCCTTTACAATACCTTTATGAGATATGACTGTCAACCCCAGCTCAGAGGTGGGAGGAAGAGGAAGAAACGCTTTGCTTGGCACAGACCATATTGTGAGAACTTGCAAGCTTCCTTGTGCTTTTTGTACTGCTCAGCACCATCCCCCCCCCCCCCCCCCCCCCCCCAATTTATTTTACGTTTGCACCTACGCAAAGGGTCTATTTGAATTCTGTGCCGGCTGTAAGTGCTGGTTTGACAATTCTCAAAGCTGAAATAATTTATTTATCTAGAGAGCAGGCCTTGCTGCCCTATTGAAGACATTCAGTTCCTACCTGGCCTTGTCCTGTAATAGGGAGGAAAGGACAATTCATCTCCCAGACTCATTTGTTATTCATAGCTCTCTAAGGAGAGTCCAGCCGAAAAAGCCAATCTGCATCAGGTGAGACAATGGCTATTGTTATGAGAAAACCCCTGCGAAACCAGGGGCTCATTTCACGTGGCACTCATCTGGTGATTACAGCGGCGGTAGGGGCTGAATTCACGCTAAAGACCCTGGAAGTTAATTCAGCTCTAGGGCCTTTTAAAAAAGAAAGATGAAAAAGCTGAAACCAGAAGAGCCTGAAATTAATTTTCTAAATGTATCTGGGAGCTGTGCAGAGAATGATAATTCCCAGAGAGTTGGGGAGTTTCAGCATTTTGCTTTATTCCAGTTTGGAAATGTTGGGAACCTCCAATGGTCCAGGAGGCCAGAGCCCCAGACACTCTGTTTTTCAGTTTTTAGGTTTTTGTCTCCCCCTCAACCCACCGATGGAGTGAGAGGACCCAGACAGACAGCTGACCGGGAAGTCTTGGAGCGGGCGCCTCCAAGGAGTTCTCTCTTCATTATCTTGGGGTCTTACACAGCAAAGCAAACTGGCAAGAGGCCAGAGAGGACTCTGTTAGCCTCTCATCAATCAAAATAGTCTCCCTGGGACAATTATATTGCAATAAATCTGCACGCACTGACATACCCCTGTTGCACTGGGGGATTTTGGACTAGGTCTAATGACACTCAGGCATCAAAAGCACTGACCCACTGTCACCAACCTCTGCACGAGCTGTTACCTCTGGAGTCCTTCTTAAACAAACAAACAAACAAACAAACCAACCCCCAAAAATCAAGGAAATGTTTCCAGTCCCTGCATAGACATTCAGAAACCTTCCTTCAAGTCCCAATACTTCTGCCTGTTTTAGGTTTCTGTTCACTAAAAGTATCCCTTTAGACAGAGAAACAAAAGTTTGAACACAAAGGAAAGATCCTGAATCCTTTATCACTAATTATTTTACGAGGTCAGAGCTGAAGGACCTCTGGAGCACCTCAACTGGAGTCTCATCTCTCTGTGCCTGAGAAAGACCGCTTTGAAGCACTGCCTCACTCACTGCCATTCCATTTTATTTGACAATTGCTGACCATCAGTGCCACAAGCACCTTTGAAACGCTAAGCTGTTCTTGACAAAACCTCTGACAGCACCATCAAATGCAAAGTATGAAAGCTTTCACAGTAAACGTGGCCGTTTGTCACTGCTCTCCTTATGATCAGCTCATCAGCCAAAACAGCAAGCATTTTGCTTTTGTTCTTCCCTTTCAAAAAGAAGTTGCAAGTGCAAAGCTTAACCGGGTTAATCGGGTCAAGAAAAGCAGGAATAACTGATACAGACAGCTGAAACACATGCTTATTTCCCTTGGCCAAAGGGCAAGTGCGAGGCTCGGTGACCTCCTAAGGCAGGAGGGGGACAGGGAAGGGTAACACTGAGCTCAGACCCTGCTCTCAGGTACAGGTTGGGCACCTGTGGTGAGCTTGGTCTGATTTGCCTCAACGCCCAGGATAAAAACATGACACAATTGGTAACAGCCTGTGGTGGGCACTTGGCTCCCGTGCACCGAAAGGCAGCAGTCTGGTTAGTGCCCATCTGCATTTAATTCACCACCGTCTGCCATACTTCCAGGAACCCTTTTTAAGAAGAGTCAGGCAAAGGCAGGTCAAACCGGGCTCAGAGCCCCTTTTCTGGATTTACGGCGAGAGGTTTCGCTCTCAGGAAACCCACTATAAAGTCACTCTTCAATATACATCACCTTTGTTCTTTTTCCTTCGGAAATTAGCATGCACCAAGTGACTAAGTCTATTAGAGAAAATTGAGCCTGCAGTCATTTAGCTAAGGATTTGCCAAAGCCCAGAGGTATTTATTATTCTTATAAGCAATGAGGCATATGGTTGACTTTTCCAAAAGCCATTTCAGAAAGAAAAGTAAATGACCGTTTCTTGAAATGGAAACAAGAGCTATTTAAGAACCTTTAGTCCAAATCTGGGCAGGAAGATTTCATCATAAGGTTATACAAAAATGCACAAAATGTGGAGAATTGCTCTGTGTCTTCCAGATTAACGCTTGAGACCACATGCTGTGGCTCCTCACAGGGTGCTACTACTCCACCCATACTGCACAAGTGCAGAAATGCTCCGTGTCAACTGACAGGCACGTGCTTATCAAGTGGCTTTCATACCTGTGCTCCAAAAGTTAAATGGAGATGCTCCAGCAAAACTAGAGGAGGGTTCTTTGTTTAAGAGGGGGCCAAAGTCTAACAAGAAAGCCTGGAGAAATTTCAGTTTGAGTGGAGTGAAGTTTGTAACTCAGATTTGAATCTGCAGGAGGTTGGATCAGACAGGGGGTTCCAAATTGTCCCTTTTTTTGGTTTACCAGAGTTCAAATGCTGTCTGTAAAGCACTCAAAGAGCGCTTCAGCAACAGCTCAAAGGTGTCAGCACAAACCAAAAAATTCTCTTTGATGGAAAGTTAACTGAAGCCAAACATCATTTGTAATCAAATAGCAAAAGAGTTAGCAAGAGCAAAAGAAAGATAAAAGATGCCTTATCCTCGGCCTCAAACCAGACCAATGTCTCTCTATTTGACAACCTTCTATTCTTCAGTCAAGAATTTCAGAGCTTCTGTGCACAAGAACGAGATATATAAGCCAAATTTAAAAAAAACCACCACCTATCTTTGAAAATGAGACTCAGTATATTTAATGTTAAACTCATTTAACAATTTGATGACCATAGGCATCAGTGAACTTTACTGTTTGTATTTAGGAAAGAGAAGAGTAAAATAAATGAAAGATTTTTTTTTTTTGTAGTAGAAAAAATTATTAGTCTCAAAAAAAAATCTAATGCTAGGTTTTTATATGGACATAAAATAAAAGATGCTCTTCACATATAATATACTCAGTTGGCTGCCTATGTCAGGAATCGGTGCTGCCAAATATAAGGGCTACTGCCTCAGAATTTAAACAGCCCTGGTTAAAAAAAGAAAGATGAGCAGTAATATCCAGACAAGAGAGGTGCACAAAAGAAGAAAGTATGAAAGAATGCAAAGAATCCCACTGCTCTGCGGAAATCCAGAGACCCATTTCATTATGTGAAGGTGTTCTGTGTGCTGAAATATGTGCATCTCATGGGAACACTGAAAGCATATTTGTCATTTTTCTGCCAGATACAGAGACTTCTATAAAAAGGGTTTGCAACCTGCTTGGCCAGTCAGTAGTCCTTAAGTTTAGAGCCCAGCTGGTGATGCCTTTTCTAGCAAATAAACTAACTGTGCTGCTGTTGTGTTTCCAGTGCTATACCCAGCCACAGTCAGCTGCCAGATAAGCTTTGCTGCTATGGACAGCAACATTGGCCTGCCTTGGAAGAAAGACAGAAACCCCCCAACTTCTGAACTTAAAGTTACAAAGGGTTATGGTTTGGCATGCATTCAACAAGAAAGAATGAGTGCCAACGCATACTGGAATATCTACAAGAAAAAACACAAAAGTTATGGTTATACACAACAGGAACATTCACATGACACAGAGCATGCCAGGCATGACCGGTTCAACACATGTTTTGCTTTGCTGAAAGCATTAAAAATGTACTGGGATGCCAAACCACAATGCGTTAGCTCCTGTGGAGCATTATTCGCTGCGAAAACTCTTGGGAATGTTACAAAGAGACATTTCTCCACCAGAAAATTACACTGTTATAGCTCACCTACTCGTGGAAAGAGAGTCATTTACAGCAAGTTCTCTTTTAAAAAACATCAAAGTTCAAATAGTGGGATATTATGACACTGCTAAACACAGTTCCTTTTGATGAAGGAGAACACCTTTTTTGTTTCAGAGGATAGGTTAATTTAGAATTAAAGAAACAAGAAATGAAATGCTGTAAATGAATTTGATTTACATGAGTGTCGGGCATTTTAGACTCATGAAAATTTCCAAGCCAGGCTGCTCATGCTAACCTGAGATCCAGAACAAAAATCTTCTCATTTCAAAAAATTCTTTTGCGTTATGGGATTCATTTTGCCAATGGGACCGGTTCTGTTCAACAAATTTCAGAGTCAGGACCGCCTGTGAACCTGAGGACCAATTCTGATGCATGAGCTTCTGCATAGCAAACTAAACTGATTTCATCCCATTTCCAATGGAAGAATTGCTTTTACATTTGTTTTTTTAGGAGTCACTTCCCCTGCTCTATGTTCACAATGTTCGAGTCATTTGTGAGTAATTTGGGATTAGCTTCCTTTGACTCAAGAAGCTTGTTAGGTGCTGGCATTACAGTTTTCTTTGAGTTGCTAATCTGGTGGTGCTAATTAAGGCTTGCTAAGACTATTGCAATATTCTAATTATGGCAAGTACATGTCCCTTAAAACCATTTACTGTAGAACAAAGCAGGTTTTGCTATCCACATTTCTTGGCACTACATTCACAGCAGTACGCTACTACTTCTCCACATTGAGATTATTTAAAAATTTCAACCATTAAAAAGAAAAAGGAGGAAGAATTAGAGAGAGCAGCAGATACTGGATATCGCGGTTATCTTAACTACCCCTGCTCCTGGAAAAAGTGTTCTTGCAACAACATGTCAAGCTACTGCACCCATTACAGGCACCCTCCAAACCACAGATGTTCCCGGGATGTTTGAGCACTTTCCTCCTACCCGTATCCCCCTGCCTCAGCCCCAGCCCAAGGACACCTCCCGGTCCTGGGGCTTGCAGGCTCTGAGAAACACCTGCAAGAGCTCAATCTGGGCCTTTCACTGCCCTTTTAAATGCCATCTCACAAGGGCACAGCAAGAGAGGGAACAGGTAGTGTCAGTCCCTTGGTGTTCCTCAAACACCTTTGTAGGCCTCTACGATTACACACATTTACCTTATTTCCTCATTATCACAGAATCATAGAATAGTCTGGGTTGGAAGGGACCTCTAAAGGTCATCTAGTCCAACCCCCCTGCCCTGGGCAGGGACATCTTCAACTGGATCAGGTTGCTCAGAGCCCCGTCCAGCCTGA
>NW_008824187.1:1983037-1998838 GCF_000699105.1 Pygoscelis adeliae | reverse complement strand
ACGTATCTCTATCACACAAATTTGCAATACACTGTCAATGCTCTGCCCAGACAGTTGGGTTCATATACATTTCATATACATACAGCTTCGAGGAGCAAGGTGTTCTTTCTTTTCTTACTGAGATTTTATTAAATATTTCATTTAGCAATTTCTAGTTAAACTTAATGCTCCCAATCTAATACATTCCAAAGCCTATGGTTTTCTTGCACATACTGCTGAAAGGGGCAAATGCTCAATTAATGGTACACAGTTTGGTTTCAGCTCAGGAACTTTTAACCATCTCCTTCATACCTTTTGCCCTCCTTTATAATCTGGTAGGATTCAGATGGCTTCACATTAGTTTTACCTTTTTTTGCCAAATACTACACTTTCTTCTCAGCATAGCGAGTAACAAGGAAGCAACAGAATGCAGATGGGACAGTCAACTTCATTCCCTTATTTCCATCACTGTGAGTTTGCATAGCCCATTTCAGCTCACAGGTGTCAGAACATTTCTACAGTTCTCCCCGCTCCAAACAAGGTTAAAAAAGAAACATCTCAAAGGAGCAAACTGAAAATCTCAAGGAAAAATAATTCAGTGTGTTCAAAACACTTTGTTTTTATTTCAGCTTCCCAATCAGAAATTCACTTATATTTCAAAATGGAAAGCTCTCTTGAGGTCCAAATGCTCCCTTTCCATATGTGTTAGAACTAAAATAAAACCCGCAACAGTGTGAAAACCAAAATGAAATGCAGTGCAGAGTGTATGGTTGGTGACACACCAAAGGGCTGGAAACCCGAGTTTGGGAAGATCGTGAGCTGGTATATGTTTTCGTAGCATCTCTGCAAATAAGAATGGGAGGTAAGACAAGTTTGTGGAACGTCAAAACTTTTCATTCACTAACAAATAAAATTATTACCTGGCACACAGCTGTGAGTAAAGGATCAGCCAGCGAGGTGAAGTTGTAGGAGCGTGTCCCTCTAACAGAGGGATGAACTCACCCATTTAACTGACACAGGACAAAAGGCAAATTGTTTCTAATGCTCTGATGCAGAGCTGGGGGGGGGGAGGTGGAAGTTTAAAACTCAGTATCAGTAATGTACCCCCCCAACTCCTCAGCACAGAACGAGGGACTCACGGAGAGCACTCTTCCTAAATGTCAAAGCTATTAAAATACTACATACAGCTAAGTATAAAGAAAGCCAGGTTAGTCAGGCAGCCACTCTACATATCTAATGACACTTGTCTTTTAACGTTTCTCTTACTTCTCTAATTCACAGTGTTTTCAACCACACTGTTTGGAGGAAGAAGAAAAAAAAATAAAGAAAGGGGGAAAATATGAAAAACAAGAAAGTCCTCACAGCTATTTCTATCACACAATGAATATTGATTCCTTTCTGATTTTCATAGAAATTTGTCAGAGTCCTGCCAGTGCAAGATTGATTTCTCTGCTTCTGGGAATGGTAGGTTATCAATATAATTGCTACCATCTGTGCATTTTCACAATCCTTCCTGACATTTCTGCTCCAGTGGCAAATTAGTGTGATGTTGAGTATTTCCTCACCTGAACAAGCTACCAATGCACGAGGATTTTTTTTTTTTCTCCTCCCTCTGGTAGAAAAGACACACACCTACTCCAGCCCCAAAGCACCACCTTTTTATTATTACTGAACACCACAGAAGAGTTAACCAAAAGCCTAAATAACCATATATCTTTCTGATGCTTCTGTTTCAGCAGGTGGGTTTTTTTTCCAGATAGCAATTCAGTGTGCTTGCAGATTGTACCTTCACCATACCTCCTGTGAGAGCACAGGGAATTCAGTGAACCGTAAGGCTCATGTTGCATTACTGCACTTCGCAAGTAAATAACAAAGCAGCAGAGTGAGACAGGTGCTGATCGTGCAGATACATCAAGCACACGTTGCAACCAAACCCAGGAGGTGCTGAGCAGCTCCAGCCCCACAGGGGGTTTCAGATGCTCGTCACCCTTCTGCATCAACCTACCGAAATGTGTTTAATCTCTTAACAACTAACACCACTGTACAGTGGCTGGTTACACTGCAACCCTCCTGCTCCTCCAAGCTTGACCACCATCCCTGTTGCAGTCTTTTTAGTCAACTTGTTTCTCCACCTTTAATTTCATGGTAACATGTAAATAAACTCTCTTCTCCCATGGGACTGCAGGTAATGAATAAAAGGATCTGCAGCTCACCGAACAGATCAGGCACGGGGCTTGACTTACCAATCCGTCCACAAGAGATCTTCCCATATTGCCTTTTCATAAATGTGGCGCACAGATTCTGGTCATCCTATATACATTATGAGAGAAGAAGGCGTGCTGGAAGAGTAAAGGCGCTCATCCACGTATGAACCAAATCCAAAGCAGCTCCCTGCGGCTGAGCCAGGTTTACTTATGACCCTCTTGCCAACTCCCCACCAAGAGAAAAGCATACCATAAGGGCTAACTGGGGACTCATTGAAGTCACTGGGCTTTGGAGCAGGCCTTTAATTCCAGCCATCACAGCTTGCCCGTGGCTTCCCTACGTACAGTGAGGTGCCTCGGAAACGTCACATCCCACAGTAGCAAGAGCCTCAGACTCTCACTTGAATTGAGCTTTGATTTGGCTCCCAAGTGCTAACGGATTTAGGATCTCCGTTGAGAAGTAATAGCGGGAGCTTTACTTCTGTGATACCCAAGCCTTCGCAGTAGCACGTCCTCTGAAATACAGCAGGTCAGAAACCTTCCATAAAAAAAAAACCCAAAAAGTTGCTGTTCTTTCCCTTTTCAAACTGAGGATTTACTGAAGCAGAAGCTTTCTATGAGAAAATATCAGTTGGAGAACAAAGTATTTTTCAGGACAGCTTTTCTAAATGAAGACCAGTGCTTGCCACCCCCCCAAAAAAAAAAGTCAGGGCATGCACCTGAGTGGAAACATGACTTAAACCCCAACCTGTTTGCCAAAAAGGCACCTAGTTACGCGGCATCCCTATCCCTGGGATGCTCTAATTTCCTGTGCTATTTCTGAAGACCTCCCTCGGGCCTCTGAACATTCCTGTGCCTAGTTTTAATTCCAGTGAAGTCAAACGAACGAGTGTTGAACAGTCCATATATTTCTTTTTGCTCAGTGGAAGTTTGTTTCCAAGTCAAGCCCAGCTCTAAACTTCTGCCATTTATCTGCCTCCCCCCGAGGCTCCCAGGCACCAGCTCTGTCCCATATGCAGCTACAGGCACGCGCTGCCGTGTGGCCAACGACACACTGGTAATTCATCAGACCATAATGGGACTAGCAGCAATAATACCCTTTTTGTGGCTAACAGGAACTCACAAAGTCTTTGATAAAACTCTGCTCAGTTCTGTGAGGCGACAGTTTGCTGTAAGTCTCTGTAATAGGTATAGAGGCGGCCTGAGCCAACTTAGATAATATGGAGTTTGCTGCCAGCCTGGGATGTAGGCTGAGCCGAAGCTGTACATAACACCAGGCCACCATCCCAAGGTGCACACCATCTCCTAAGCTTTACTGCCAACACGTAACCACAAATTATCTACCCTGTGTTCAGAAAGGAACAGTTGTTTGCACGGAGGAGGCTTATTTAAATGCTAGCAGGGCTGCGTAAGCAGCACTCCCAGCAGTGTTTCAGGTTGCAGAGACCTCTGCTCCTGAGAACTAATTTGGCAGCAGCTATGGTATTACAAGGTTAGACACAAATTCACGTTTGTTGAACTCCTGGCCTATCAAACATACATTTACAACAGATAAATATGTACAGCATAAACAAGTCAGAGGGATTACCAGGATTAGCCAGTCTTCTCTGCTGCTGCCAACGTTACAGGCAATCCCTCTTACAGAGCGAGGGCAGCACATCACGAATGCACGGTACCTATAAATCACATACACTTGATGAACAAATGAATTCACTGTGAAACGTCAAAGATATATATAAAAAGGGTTCTGATATCTGCTCCTTCCTCCTCTTTGCCGAAAGGAAAATACTGGAAACGGCACGCGGCTGCGAGTAGCATCACAAGGTCAGCCACCGCCGGGCCCAGCTCAGTGCTGCAGCTGACAAACTGATTTCAGCACGTGAATCTCTTTCAACTGAAGCCTTGAACACGTTAAGTTATTCCTGTTAGCCCTCCAAAACACTGGAGGACTGCTCACTTAGGAAAGACTTACAGAAGTCTTTCTAGTTTGTGGAAGACGCTGTGGGTTGGAGAGCCCTGTGCCACCGCTTGGCAGTTGACTGCTTCGTGCCCCAAACCACAGGAGCATCCCTCTCTAGGACGGAGAGGAAACACCAGAGGCAGCTACCAGCACTGGAGGTTAGTTTTGAACTAAAAAGATTATTTATTTTTTTTTACCTGGAGAACTTTATCATTTTTGTTCCAATCCATTACAATATTAACACATAACCCAGTTAAGCATCTCATATAGTATTTGGGGGGACTTTGGGTATCTCTGTAGCAAGTGACTGTAGTCATTTAGAAAGAGCCCTTCTGTTCTGAGAGCTAGAGGGGTTTATCTTCTATAAAATAATATAAAATAAATGCTCTTCTATAACATACAGGTATGGCACACACATCCACACCCACCCACCCTTTATTTAACAAATAATGCCTTATTAATATTTTACAGTAGTGAGGTCTGTCTAGTGAAGCATTAATATAACATTTCTCAAATGAAGTTCTTGTTCTGCTTGATCTATTTTGTAAACGGTAATCTATCTTGATACGCTCCTGTCTGTCAGGGGCTGCTACCTGCTTCATGCTTTTGTTAGAAAAGGCAGACAGTGGCACCGCGAGGTACCTTCCTGGGACACTGTAGCCTTTCTTCCTTAATTATATATGAGAACAGTTTCACTGATTTTGAAGCTGATGCGAGACATGAATAACTAGAAGCAATATGCAGTATTTATGGTCAGCATTTAACAACATGTAAAGAAACAGCAAAGCTTAACATGGACTAGAAATGTCTCCAATCTTCCTTTCCTGCACTAAGGATGAGCACAAGCTTTTCACCAAGCATTTAGTAGTGCAAAATTACAGGGCAGCTTGCATGGAAACAGATGGCTTCATTTTTGAAATTTATTTCTGCTGTATGTACCTTTTTGGGGTAGTTTTTTTGAGGATTCCCCCCCCCCCAATAATTTCGGATTTTACAACCTAGGTTAATTTTATTTCTTTATAGAATCATAGAATCATTAAGGTTGGAAAAGACCTCTAAGATCATCGAGTCCAACCGTCAACCCAACACCCCCATGCCCACTAAACCATGTCCCTAAGCGCCTCATCTACCCGTCTTTTAAATACTTCCAGGGATGGTGACTCAACCACTTCCCTGGGCAGCCTGTTCCAATGTTTAACCACTCTTTCGGTAAAGAAATTTTTCCTCACGTCCAATCTAAACCTCCCCTGGCGCAACTTGAGGCCATTTCCTCTCGTCCTTTCGCCAGTTACTTGGGAGAAGAGACCGACCCCCACCTCACTACAACCTCCTTTCAGGTAGTTGTAGCGAGCGATGAGGTCTCCCCTCAGCCTCCTTTTCTCCAGGCTAAACAACCCCAGCTCCCTCAGCCGCTCCTCATAAGACTTGTTCTCCAGCCCCCTCCCCAGCCTCGTTGCCCTTCTCTGGACACGCTCCAACATCTCAACATCCTTCTTGTAGTGAGGGGCCCAAAACTGAACACAGTATTCGAGGTGCGGCCTCACCAGTGCCGAGTACAGGGGCTTGATCACTTCCCCCCCCCTGCTGGCCACACCATTTCTGATACAGGCCAGGATGCCGTTGGCCTTCTTGGCCGCCTGGGCACACTGCCGGCTCGTGTTCAGCCGGCTGTCGACCAGCACCCCCAGGTCCTTTTCCGCCAGGCAGCTTTCCAGCCACTCTTCCCCAAGCCTGTAGCGCTGCAGGGGGTTGTTGTGGCCGAAGTGCAGGACTGACACTAACACTAAATTTCTTTAGCCACTTACTAAAAAGGAATGGTGTCAAATTTGCTACCCACATGATTCACCATGGATATTTTCAGAGAAAAGACTTCACTGAATTCCCTCTGTGAGGTTTGCTGTAGATTTTCCAAGATGCTGGCTGTCCATATACATTTTGTTTTATCAGGGCAATGATAAGAAGTTGTGGGGTTTTTGGTTGGTTTTTTTTTTTTTTGAAGTTTTTAAAAACCGTGACAAGCCTCAAAATTATTCTAAATCACCAAACCTCCACCACACTTCACCACTGCAAGACTATTGCTGAATAACAATCCACAAGGAATACCCACGTAGTCATACACGAAGCTCCTGACACAGCACTACATTCAAAATCAGTAGATGACATAATATTCATAGTGTTTTCAGAAGCTTCTGGAGTAGATACTCCTTCTAGCAGGTGATGTCCAGCATACCAGCTGCGCAACTGGTCCCATAAAGTCTGATATTAAAGCCTTTGTTCCTGACCAGCCAACCTACCTTCAACAAAATGAGCAATGCCAAAGGAAAACAACAGTGATTAGAGAAAGAGAAAAAAGTAGAGGAAGGGCAAAAAGAGATGGGGTAACAATGAGGCTTTGAGGACATAAGACAGTTCAGACACCTCCTGTTTCCTTCCCTCCTTCCCCTCTTCCCAGTTACTGCAGGTACCTGCTCTCTCTGTCACTTCTGCATTCACTTTTAATTGACTTTAGTTGTTCCAAACCCCTCTTTTTTGTCTAGGAAAGGCCAAATAACAGAAGGTGCTACCAGTGCTATAGCAGTGAGTTGTAGCTAGCCTCACAGCAGGGCCGAGGTGACACCTTCCTCCTTTTCACCGCCTGCTCATCCTTGCAGGCAGCAGGGCCACCTCCGACCCCAGGGCAGAGGGAACGACCTTTCGTCTGCTTGAGTGTTCCCCTTTCCCCCCCCATTTTCCCTTTTTCCCTATTTTCCCAATGCTGCTCACGCTGGTATGTCACATTCGCTTGGGGCTCTAAACTCTTGCGGTCCCTCCTCATATCTGCCACCCTCCTTCAGGGCACTGGAAGGCTGCAGGCATGGAGGTGGGTGAGCAAGCTATCCTGGCAGGGACACACGATTGTGGCTGAAGAGGCTAATTCACCCACAAGCACCAGGAGCTGCACAAATAAAAGAGGATTCCCAAACATCCGTTGGCTTGAAAGCTGGTCGCCTACACAGTGGTGAAAGGGGTGGGAAGGGCACGGGCACAGCCCCCTTGAGGAGCACCGCCAGGATGGGGGCACGCAGCCGTGGCTGTGCTGAGCAGCACTGGACTGACACAAGAAAGTTTGCAAATAAGGTTCCCCACAACACTCTTATTTTATCTCATTTCCTGCTCCTCTGCTGTCCTTCAAACACATCAGATGGACAGCCTTGAAATCTCTCTCAAGGACCTTTGGGTTTGACCTGCAAGAATTTAATTTGTTCACCTCAGGCTAATGTCTGCCTCCCAAAAACAACCACAGCAGCACCTGTGACAGCAGGCTTGGCAGATGGACGGGACCCAGACAGAGCCCACCGTGTCACTTCCCACTGAATAACTGTTAACAATAGACTAAAGTCAAGTTCCTCAAAAGCACCTACGTCCCTCTGATCAAACATGAAATACAGATCCAGGCACTTCAGCGCGCCGGGGGTTAGCGAGGATCAGGAAATCAAAAGGCAGAAATAGAAATTATTTCACTTGCTTTTTTCTTGCTATAACTTCAACTAAGATAGACCAAATTTTAGAGAGTAGGAACTACCAAGACAAGTTCTCTTGCAGAAGCATGGATGACACTGCATGGGGAGGGGTGGGTGGACAGGGTACGGCCCCGAGCACCGCAGCCGCCCATGTTGGCACAGGGCTGCACAGCTCCAGCCAGGACCGCACGGTGTTCCCCCCCCCCCAACAGCATTTGGGCATGGGGGGAGTACTTCTGAACAGCCATGAGGATCTGGGAGAGGTGAAATAAAGGTACCTGCAACAGGGTAAAAGAAGGGAAGGAGCTGGATGAGGAAGTCAGCCAAATTAGCTCCGACACTAATGCTAGCTGTTGCTCTCCCCCCTGCACGAGTCATCTTCTCCACAGGGCAAGAAGCATGTGAGGCAGTTGCTTAGCCACTACACCTGGACTTTGTACAACTCATAATATTCCTCTGCCATCTGCTAATGGTATTTCACTGTAAAAGTTCCTAAATTACCTCTAAGTGCTGCAAGTGGTACCTTCTTTCATGCAACCTATTAGCACAATCATGTAAAAACCAAACTGCATTTGCTATCTATGTTTGTACATGTTGGCAGGAAATTGAAGGTAAGAAATGAAGCCGGGGCTTGTGGTTTCAAGAGGCAGGATTTGTGGTTCATGAGTGCTAGGACCATGCACGATGTGTTACTGAGCACGTCCTCAGAGGAGCACATTCTTTAGGTATCTCCCCCTGCCCCTATAAGGGTCTGACGTTTGGAAGTTCCTTAGGTACAGCCCTCGAGTTTCTTCTTTTTGATGATACTAGTATAGTTTCCTCTGGATTCTCATGTAGCTCGCCCTTCAGAGATACTAGTTCTCCTGCACAAAAAATAGGGATGATTTTCAGTGGAGCACTGCTTTAGAGCTGTAGAAAATCAGCCTCCCTTTCTAAGTAAAGACAAGTCTCCTGGCTGTGAGCCAAGGCCATTGCTAATCAGAGAACGAGAGACAGAACGTGTGGAGAGATGTCTGCTTTCAGGGAGTCAACACCCCTTGGCATGTGAAAATAAATAAATGGGGATTTCATTTGCCATCTCCTCTACTTTTCAGTGAGGAGAATAGAGGACCCTTTTCCTGCAAGAGTGATAGATGCCCAATTCCTCTTTCCTCTACACAAGACACGGTTCCAAGTGAGGTGTATCAACTGACTCCCACTGCACAGGGATGCGGATGGGAACGTGTTCTGGAGCTCACACTTACCCATTATCAGATCCATTTATCCATTACCCACCGTTACTGGGTCAGGAAACATAACTGCTGGTTCACACGACACCACATAGGAAGCATCCCCCCCACCCAACACATACTTTTTTTTTTTTGAAGGAGCTCCTTTATAGTGAAAAAACATTCTTTCATTTACATAAAGAATAACCATGTTCACCGTGTTTTAAATATACCGTGTGTGTGTGCACAGTCACGTGCACAGGTAAAAAGAAAGACCGTGCTGGTTCCTTTGGGGGGGATGTTCACCGTGAGCTCAGTATGAGACAGTCCCATGTTCTCCATCCAGGGGCATCCACCTAGCATGTTTTCTGACACACAGGTGAGAGTTATTAGTACATTAAAGAATTCAAAATGAAAATACAGGTTAAGCAAGTATTGGAGAGGTAGAGCAGAAGAGATGGACGGTCATTAAGATTTTGGGAAAGTTTGAAGGGTATGGCTCTTTTTCAGTGAAGCAAGATCAGTGTTTGGAAATGACTCCTGTGTGCCTCAGGCCTGGGCACCTTGAAACAAAAGCGGTCACTTCTTATTTCTGTTTGACCTTGAGATCATAATTGCTAAAGCAGCGTCAGCGTGTTTCTGTTAGTAATTGGCAGTCACTGAGCTGAAGATTAAGCTAGCATGAAGACTGAATTACCACTCAAGTCCTATAATAAATTGGAAAAAATAGCTAACTAGCCTATATTACTACATAAGCACTAAAGGTTAAAAATGGCAACTTCTGCTCTTTGGGTTCATAAGTTACCCAATGCACTGAAAACAGAATCAGTATTGACTTTAGAATAATACAGCCTATAGTGAAGACAGCAAAGATCTTCCCCAACTCTCTATATTAATACAGAAGCTCTGTCTTTTTTTTTTTTTTTTGGTGTGTGTGTTTTATTTTAAACGTTGTATAAAATATGCAGTGCATAATGAAAGGATGCTTGAAAACTTTGCATCAGGTTCCTTGCTAATTCTGCAGTTTTCCAAGGAGTATTTCACAACAGTGGAAACTGAAGTTTCTGTAGTTATATTGACATATAACTCAAGAAATAGAAGAATCAGGCCAAGACAACTGGATATGTTTTGTGGAATTGAAGTGCACCTCAGACATCGCTTTTACCTCCTCCCATAGAGGTAAACCAGCTGTCACTGCATTAAAACCAAGGAAGCTGCTTGGGTAAGGCTAAAAGGAGAACCAATGGACTTCATCTGCTGCCTACTCAAATGCGTTTGTAGTTGCAAGCTATAATCTACCACAAATAGCCACATTTAAAGAATTTAATTACATGGAACCAAGCTGATGACTCTTTCAATGCACAGAGATCATTAGAAAATGGTAACCAGTTGCAACGTATTATTTCTTTGCACCAGAGAAATAAATTGATTATGTGCCAGCTGATTTTCTGTCACACATAAGCGGAGGTGTGCTTATGAAATCTACTCGAGCCTGCCAGCTCTAGCCCTGATGTTCACAGGGCAGGCATACAATAGGAAAATA
Source organism: Pygoscelis adeliae (assembly GCF_000699105.1). NCBI lineage: Eukaryota > Metazoa > Chordata > Aves > Sphenisciformes > Spheniscidae > Pygoscelis > Pygoscelis adeliae. The sequence continues at coordinate 1,988,444 of NW_008824187.1, read as the reverse complement.
AGCTGTTTTGGGGATGCCGGGGAAGCCCCAAGAACTCCATTTGCTATTGCAGACACTAACATCCAGTGTAGGTGAATACAAATTACAGCATCACTGGAGATGCACCAGCTTACCCCAGAAAACAGGTTACTGTCCAGAGGTAGGGCTGTCAAATGGCTTAACGCACTACTTGTGCATTAAGCCCAAATCCAACCCAAAAATCTAATAGGACAGTTTCTGAAAGAGGCTGAACTTGGTACACCTTCATTTTTTGCCATCCTTTTGCACCAAAAATAGCGTGGCAACACTGAAGATCCCTGCCATTTATTGGGCAGTTGGTCCCTCTCTGCAAAATGAAGCAATCACGGTTTACAAAAGATGCTATCCATCAGGTGACTTCCTAGTCCTTTTCCTTTTTAATAATTAACTTGAGATTTTCATTATGCATCCAGCTCACCCAACAGAAGAGAATTTAAGCAGCGTGGACTCATTTCAGAATGTTTTCAGGGCAAAGGTTGATGACATCACTGTGGTTTTCCAGGGAAAACAGAAAACAGTTTAGGCTCCAAATTTTACAGTATCCCAAAATAGCGTGCTTGGGTGACTCCCAAACCTTAACCTTTTGTAACTATATTCTGAGGTTTTTGCTACCATTATTCAAGTACCCATTATTTACCAGGAAGCAGCTTTTCCATCTATTGTAGCCAAAAATCACTCCTGTGTCTGTTCCCATGTAGTTCAGCTGTCCTCAGTGATGAAGAAGGGGTTTTGTCATTTGGAAGGAACGAGGTAATATTTACTGGACAGAAACTATTTCACCAAAGTTGGGTGGGGTTTTGTTGCTGGTTTTTTTTTTTCACTCCCATTGTTCTTGTATTGAGAGTTAACAAACTAACGTCTTTTGTAATAATTTTCCCAATATTTTGCATTCTAAGAAAATTAGATTCACCCCCCATTTTAACTGGGGGTAAGTCTTCCACTAGTGATTAAACTCACTCAGCTTATCCCCAGACAAACTTTGCATAGGCACCGTTCATTTTAAAGATTCTTCACTAGATTATTCACTAAATTGTAAAACTTTAAAAAGAAAATCTTTTGACTATGAATTGAAAGATCAAGTAGTTCATGTACAGTAAGGAAAAAAAAACCCACCCTCAGAATCTCACATTAAAAATAAACGCAGACAAAAAACAAAACTCACAAAAAGAAGTCAAAGTGGTCCCTTTAAATTTAGATAAAGCTTGGGTTACTCCACGCAGCTCAAATTAAGGAAGCCACAGGGTCGCACTGCTCTCAGACAGCATTTGGGCGATCCGAACAACCCTCAGGAGCCTCCAGCATTGTCAAGGCAGGTCACAGCCTCCGCGGCTGCTGGAGGAGCAGTTCTCACAGGCTATCTTGGGCATCGCTCTGCCTGCGAAGCAGGTGCTGCTTATCTCTGGTGCAAGGCTCTGTCCAGAGCGATGACCTTGGAAAGTAATTTTCTTGATCAATATCTGTTAGGGCTGAGATTAAGCAAGAGCATGCGCTGGTGGGGAAGCTGCAGAAAAGCTATCGGACTGGTAAAGACCACGGTTTTGTTGTTTCTTTTGTCTTTTATTCTTTGATATTGACTGCTACAGCTATGCAGCCAATTTCATCTTTTTACCTCTAGTTTTCACCACTTCTACATATAACAGCAGCAACGCATAGCGATGGTCTAGATATCAATCCTTTGACCTGGCTAAAAAGATGAAAGTCTAACAGGTTTATTGCACTAAGCTTGGCTTTGTATCCCAGCTGAGACACACTTAAGAAACCAGGGAAGCAGTAGTACTCCTAACTTGCACGGAGAGGGCTCAGCTACCACCTTAGAGAAAGACGGACAGAACAGTTGCAAAAGTCATAACGGGCATTTCAGAAACACCAAGAAAAACCTCTGCTTTCCCTCACCCATTCAGACAGAGGGGTCTGTCTCTTGGGAACCTGGAGGTGATGCATATCACAGATCAGTTATCCTCCCTTTAACCGGCCTGCTTACTTGCAATAAAAGGTTAAAAACAGCCTCTCTTGGAGCATACACTAAATTCCCCTTCAGATTCACAGAAAGATTTATTTCAGCTAAACTGAAGTCATTTCAAGCTTTTCAGACAAAGGAGTTAGAACCAGAGGAAATTTTGCAGTAAGTAAAACAAACAACAAAAAAAAAGCATTACGTTCTAAAAAAATTTTTAAATATTTCTTACAAAATGCTTTGATTGAAGTCTTCAAAGAACAAAAACAAATAAAACAATGTTGGAGAAATGTATTTTCCAGATATCATGGTGGTATGGTCACAGCTTCATTACTGTCACAAAAAGCTTAATTGCAATGGATTTTTACCAGCTCTATCTACGTCTCACTTCCTATGCAGACAGCAGTGTTAAACATAAAATAGAATGGCTTCTCTTCAGGAAATGTAATTAAATAAAATGGGAATATAACTAAGGAAATGAGCCCTTTAAGATTAATTTAAGAAACAGCACACTGGTGCTGGGAATCTACCAAGGACTGTAAATCCTGGCTGAAGAACAGGCATAGGGGCTTCCAGAGAGATTTTTGGGAGTCTGCTTTCTTCCAGAGGAAATAAGTGATTAATAAAGGCAGAGAGTTGGTAAATTTTTCTCTAGGAAAAAAACCCATCCTGTCTTTTGCCCCTACATTTCCAAAACATGCTGGTGGCCTTACTCTTACTACTGACTGTATCTGTTCTTCTGCATTATCCTGGTGCGTGGTTTTTTTTTTTTTAATCCTAAATTGCTCGTGCAATGTTATAATAAGAATACTAGTATCCAGGAATATAAGCAGAGTATTAGGGTATTAATTGCTCCCTTCTCCAGGAAACAAGTTTCTTGCAAAAAGATAGTTCCTTCCAGAAATACCAAGTTGAATTAGAGTTGTTGCTGCCAAGGCTTTGCCTACTCTTAAATGACCTAGGATTCAAATTGACCATTGGCACTACTACAGATAGAAGAATAAGTGAATCCATGACATGTGAACAAAAGCTGCCTCAGGTATGTTTTCATTCTTCTACCTTCTGAGGTAAGAGCCAAAACCTCTATTTGTACAATCCTCCAGGGCATTTTTGCTCCTTCTACACAGAAATTGTTTTTTTTCATGTTTAAGAACCACGATAACTCATAATACTGTACTGGCTATCTGTATGCTAGCGATGGCTGTATTTTCTTACAGGCCCCACCCTGTGGAAGTACCCTGATTGGGGTTCTGAATCCTATAAAAGCCCAGATTTCACAGCCAACATGGAAATCCGTTCAGCAAGATCACTCTGAAAATATTTTTTTCTTTTTTTTAATGTATCTCTCCTTCCATTAACAGTCAGCTTCCATGGTGACTTAGTAGCAACCAGGGGGGTCACTTTTGCCGTATTCTGATTGTGACACCCATAATGATTATTGTGATTGCAAGAGCCACAGCAGCAGCAATTGACCTGTCATCTCAAACAGGGAAAGGGTTTCTTGCTTTGAGACGCAGCCAAGTAGCTTGTACCCGTGGTTGCTCAGTGTACAGACAGCCAGCTTCAGCTTTTAGGGGGCTGCACTGGGATAGAGAAGGCAACAGCTATGCACTATTTCTAGCTGAAGGAAACCTGAGTCAAACCAAGCAGCAGATAGGGCAATGACTCTTTATCCTGGCCAGGACAGGGAGGTTGCCAGAATTAACAAGCTAGGGAGGTGGTATTTTGGTTTTTCATTCCGGGTAGGAGATGATCCCCAACTCCAGCTCCTCCATAATTAACTTTTACAGCAAGGTAGACGTTTTAGACATGCCTCAAACTAGAAGAATCTGGTGACTTTGGTAAGCAAGACAGGCAATACTGCAGAGTATAATTTCTGATATTCTTGCATGAACTTGTCATTAAATTTGACTAAAAATTTTTTGCCTTCCTTCCATCAGAAACACTGCCCCTGCCTGCAAAGCAGCGAGTCTTCAGCGATGGGTGTCGTTAAAGAAGAGAGGCTTCATTCCTCTGATTAGATACTCGCACAAATAAAAACGTTTTGCCTGGGAACTGGAAACAAAGGGTTTACCCTAAACCAACAAGTCATTTAAGATTTCAGATTAACACAGAAAACATTGAAAGGATCTAGACACGTAGCTGGTGTCAGTAGCTAAAAAGTTTGCAAGATGTGCAAGGTAGGAAGGGGAAGAAGCTTCAAATCTAAGCAGCCTAAAAGCACAACAAAAACACTTTCTAGCCTTCTCAAATTTTCAACATCATCTGACAAAAATTCCTTCCACAAGACAACCAGCGAGGGACAGACGGGCTGCATGCCATTTTCTCCGCCTCGGCACCCTTGGTCCCTCTTGACTCAGCAATGCAAAGGTGTGGTTCAGATCCCAGCTGGAAACTCACAGGGACACAGAAGGATCATTACCCTTGCACGCTCCTGAGGGGGGCCTCCATCTAGCAGTAAAACAGCGTGTTCCTTTCCCCCCTCCCACTTTTCTTTTTAAAAGCATACAGATAAACATCAACATAACAGTCACTGAAGTCATGCAAAACAAATCCGTTTTCTCCCCGATTATACAGGCTGATCTTTAGGTCGAAGTTGCGCAACCCAAACTTTCAGACTTTGGTTTGGGGTTTAAATACTGCACTGGGGAGAGCATGCAACACTGCTGCTCCTTTGGGCTCCAGTCCTTAGCACGCATTCGTCTCATCTCTTTGGGATAAGAGCTACCAAAGCCTGCTGTAAGGGCTTTAACTAGGCTGACACATTTATACAGTTGCTTGCAAAAAACACTGACGCTACCACCACCACAAATCCATCTGATTCTGGCTGGGCAAATAACAGTTAATGGAAACCAATGCCTGCTTAAAAAGGTTTTAGCTTTATCATGAACTTTACTGAAAGAAAAAAAAAATATTCAGCACATCACTCAAGAAGAGAAGTGTGGTGAAATGTCATTACTCTCTCCAAAATACAGAGCAGCTCTGAGTGACAGGGCACGATGACATCCTTCCAGACAAGAACACAGAGAAAAGAGATTTGAGAAAGAAGCCGCCTCTCAGAGAGAGACTGGCTCGGGTCTGAGCTGGCGAGTCCTTTGGACCAGAAACCTCCAAAGGATCCACTAACAGCTGGTTCAAAGGACGGTAACTGAGCATGGGCAGAAGCTTTATGGGGTGGGAGACATCTACAGCCAGGGAAAGGCTGAGAATAAAGCAATGGACTCACAGCGATGTGCAGCTGGATTGAGTACGGAGGATCCCATCCAATATTTTTGTTTGTTATGCATTTATCCTTCACCAGCAGCTTTCTGCATAGACTTCAGGCCCGTGAGTTACGCGTTACTGAGCAGACCAGAGACAGGCATCTCCAGGAGCGCGTAACATCACGACAGAGGTGAACACGAGCCGGTGCAGCTCCCACGGGACTCGGCTCTG
>NW_008824187.1:1952876-1982924 GCF_000699105.1 Pygoscelis adeliae | reverse complement strand
AACGCGCAGGTCCCGCTCTTTTTCCAGTCCCCTCCTCCCGAATTACCACGTACAGCTCATGCAGCAGGGTTTATACAAGAAAAAGTGCGTGTCGGGGTGGTGGTGGGCGGGGGGGGGGCAGACACAAACCCCCCACTTCAACCACTGTGCCTTTTCAGAAGGGAAAAGTCACGCTTCTTAAATCTATTCTCCTTTTGAAAGGGTCACAAAGGATGACACAGTTGACATAATAAAGGTGCATTTTCAAAAAGAATTTGAAGCTGTTCCTCAAAAGTGCTTCTTAGTGCAACTCGGTTGTTAAGAGACAGCAAGAGATCTTTTCTCAGCTTAAGAATGGTTTTAACTTTTAGCAACTTATCTCTTTACACCTGACTAAAAGACAAAAACACAAAAGTGGAAACAATTGGTCAGTTTTCAAAGGAAGTGCACTCAAAGAAAAAAAACTATTTCCTAGCTGTCTGACCAAAAAAAGTCCTTATTTCAGTTTCCTACTTCAAAAATGAGGATATCCATTCTGAAGGTTTAGAGGAAAACATAATATCTGTCTTTATACATAAAAAAAATGAAAGATGCGTCTCAAATATGAGCAAAAGATGAATCTATTTTTGACAAAGGGAGGTATAGATTAAATACACCATCAAGCCATTTGGTTTTTATTATTTAGCATGGAAAGAAGAAAGGCCTATACTGCTGTATAGGAGTAAACACTTCAATTAAACTCCACTGGGATGTGTCAGAACACTTTCAAACACATCTATATTTTAATAACGGATCAGTGATATATCGATTATTACATACCAATAATCCAATTAAAAATACACTCTGAATAAACAATCTGGCCCAACTCCAAATCTGCAGACTATTTAAACAAGCTAATGGAAACATTAGGTGCCAGGATGTATATTTTGTTTTCTAATTAAGGTAGTATTTGGCTGACATAGAACCAATTTACATGTAAAAGCCAAACAATTAAAAAGGTCACACAACTAAGACTTAGGCATTTCACACACGCAAATTGAGCTACCCAGTATAAAACAAATCCACACGTGCAAACGAGACTGAGTCACACTGCACGTGTGTACTTGCTAACGCAGAGACCTGCACCCGACCTGTGACTTCATTCACATCTTATACTTGCCTACAATAAAATCTAAAAAGCAGAAGAAAATTAGAGAAGCTAGGTTGTGGATGGTAGATGAAGATTCACACCATCCTTCTCTCCTCAAAAGATGACAGGAGCTGATGGCCCATCCTCTGTAGCAAGCTGAACACTGAAGCATTCACAGATGGGATCAATTTTGGATGCCCCAGCACAACTGGAATCGATCTTTGATTCCCTATGTAATCAAGGGAGAAAGATAGGTTCATAGTGCCTAAAGGAGAGAGGCTGCAAGGAACAGCCGCCTCCTGAAACGTGGAGGCTTGACAGAAATCAGACCACAGAAGCTTCTCTTCCAGGGGTGGGGGGAGGCCAGCGCCTGTCTGGGGCAGCGGGCGGTGAGCGCCCAGGCGTGGGTCAGTCCTGCAGGGTTTCAGCTGGGGCCAAGCCTCTGCCCCGGCACCCCCACGTTTCCAGCCCGGTACTCAGTTTGCCCGTGGTGGTGTTCAAAATAAAGGGTACTGTGTGATGGCCGAGAAGATAACTTACTGAGAGGAAAAAAAGAAAGAGAGAGAAACAAAATAAAGCAGCAATTGCTATGTCTTGAAGCCTGGCAACTTACTCCGCTTACCGCTTCGTCCAGCGCTGACCCCATGTGAAGCACGGGGGCAGGTCTGTGCTCTGCTGCCGGACAGGCTCTGGCGAGAGGCACCAGGGAAAGACGGAAAAGCAGCCGGTACGGCAGGTGACAGAGCCAACCTCAAGGATAAACACAGGCCAAGCTGAGGAATCTTCTTGCTCACACTGGTGATTATTTTAATGTCAAACTGCTAATATATTCTATTCAAGGGACAAAGTTTCAAATCTTTACTAGCTAAACAGCATTATCCCCAGACATAGGAATTCAAATTTTAGAAGGATTTTACTTTTCACTGTCTGCTGATTTTTTCCTCCCTCTTGTTTTTCCTCCCCCTCAGCTGCATAAGCGTACATGAGCCAGCAAGAAGACAGCTATTCCTAAGTTCACGAGTTACTCCATGAAAAAATAGGTGAGTCCAGTGGAGGAAACATCGTTTGTGTGAGCCACATCAAATGCTGAGTGGGACCACTCCTTCAGGAAGGAAAAAGAGTTTTCATGTAGGCAAGCTCCAAGAGGAGGAGCAAGGAGCAGTTAGAAAGCATTGATAAGCTCTCCTGCGTATCTGCAGTTGGGACTCTTGAAGCACGTGGGAATGACAAAAGAAAAGAACTAGTTAAAAATCTCATCTTCCCGGGGCAGTGAGACAGACCTCCAGCAAAACTGACATACAAGACAGTCATTATCCACCCGCAGCCTTGTTGAGGAGTCATGCCCGATGTGTAGGAATACGGTACACCATTGCATTGGGACGAGTTGAATGCTTCTCTTTCCCACTGCTTTTCTTTTCCTTCAGTTATAACCAGACGGGGTTTTTTATTCTCGTTTGGAAATCTGAGAAAATTGTTAACTGTGCCTGTCACAGTGAAGAGGGGTCAAGTCTTGAGGTGACATAATTAGGCATTATGTGATTGATCACATTTAATAGAAAATTATGCTTATTTACACCAGCCACAGCAATAGATCAAAATTGTTGGTTCTCTGGGAAGTTTGAGTTAGAAGAACAGATTATGATTTAGCCACAAAGATGACAGATAGAAATACAAGATTCTGCTAGACGGCAAATAATTCCCTGGTGTTAAGGCTGAGACCTTGGGACCTCTTTCTTCGGGACATTATTCTTCATCTCACCAACAAAAAACCCACACAACCCACAAACAACCAATAAAAAACCCCAACCCATACAAACACACCCTCCCGAAAACCTACCGATGCCACACGTATCACAGCAACCTTAAAGGTAAACATGCAAAGGAAATCCAGAGAAACATTGCACATTTTGTCTCTTCGCCTCTGAGAACAAAAAAAGACATTTCAAACACAATTTCCAGCAAAAATAAAAGTCTACCTGAAGATAGTAACAAAACATTTTAATTTCAAGGTTTTCAGGCAGGAAGAAGGACCCTATTTTGTGCCCAATTCCTCAAAAATGCTTTCAGTTTTTCAGCCAGATAGATTCACTTACACAAGATAATTCTTTGTGGTTTTAAAATTACTGCACTTTGAATATGAGAGCTGTAATACAGCAAATACAGATAAAAATAAATATTCCTTCCTACTCCAATCACAAGAGGTAACATTGCCTTTGTTTTTACACGCTAAAAAATATCATGTTTTTAAATATATATATGATAGCAGATACTGCATGGATTACTGAACTAAATTAACCGATGACGACTGAAAAATACAAACAACGTTAGCATTAATAGAATATAAGCAAAATTTACTTGCAGTTTATTTAATGGTCTCTGCATTAATAGTCCTTGAAATGTACTTTCTGTCTCTATACAACATTAGAAGTAACATCTGTTTACAGTGCTGAAAGACTTCTGTATTGTTTTTATTTTTGAACAGTTGGATCTTTTCGTGGGACTTAAAGTCTACATGGCCCACAAAGGTGGGTTATACAGGATATCTAATAGAAGGCCAGCATAAATAAACATTAAGTATTTGAAGGTTTGATTAATCTGAAACCTTTCACATCATCAGAATTCCACAAGTACACATCTATTTCTATATCCCAGCAGATGACCAAAGACCCCACAGTATGAGGCTCTGCCCAGAGGGAGAAGAAAATGGCAGGCGCTTTGGGTGTCTCAGTTAATAACTGCGATTTAAAGTCCTCTTTTCAGTATTCTCCTCTCCTGGCAGAAGAATGCAAAACTTGTTGTCTGAAGTTTTTCAACGATTAAGATGGAAACATATTCAAAATAATGAAAGTTTCAAAACTGATCAAAGTAAAAACAAACAAAAAAACACCCTTCCACAAATATTAGGGTATGGGTTTGAATTAGTCATCCAAAATAGTGAAACAGCTTTGAAATCTTAATCCATGCATCTGACACGACACGCACGAAATAATGGCGAGCTGACTCCTACTTTGATCAGGGACCATCAAAGGGGTTCTGTGGAGTCAAGCTTATAAGTCTCACCAAAATGTAATAGTTTAGAGATTTTAAAATGTCTTAGACTCAGTCATAGCATTGATTTTTACCTTTTTTTTTTTTTTTGGCTGTCAGAAGACTTGAGCTATTTCTTTCTAGTCCTTGAAAAAACAAAGACATGTGACATCTAAACATAATCAACATGTGCCACCGTTCAATCTCTCAATAATGACTTAATAAACCCATCATAACTAAAGCCAGGTGAGTAATTTAATGCTAATTATTTCCAATTAATTACTTCTTTTAAAAACAAAAGCAAAATGAAATTTTGATGTTTCTGTCTTTAATAACTATGAATACTTTTCATTTGCAACTCACTGATTAGCCATTTTCACTTTTGCTGGTATTGGTGTAATATTGACCAGCTAATTTAAACACAAAATCCTATGCATTTCCCAACTAGATGAATTACAGACCTTCAGTTCCAATGTAAGCTTTGATCAAAATTCAACTCAAGAAAATTTTGAACAATATATTCCAATGCAAAAAAACCTCCAGAAGCATCAGAAACTTCAGAGCAGGACTTTTTTTGTTGTTTTTTTTTTTTCCCTTAATACATTGTTATCTTATCTGCTCATCAAATCCCACATATACAGAAGCTTTTGTCTTTGAAAAAATAAGCACTTTATTGGTGAGGAAAAAGCTAGAATTTTCCCTTAGGCTTTGCAGATTTAAAAAAAACAAAACAAAAACCGCAAAACAAAACAAAACTATCTTCTCTTCCTAATGCTTGTTTATAACAGTTTAAGGTCAAGCCAGAAAGACAAAGCCACAACCGCTGAAGCAAACCTGCTGCCAGCCCCGAAGCGGCTCACGCGGAGCCCGTTCGAGCCCACCTGCAGCACTGCCGCTCAAGGCACCAGCGCGTCCCCACGGGTGCCGCTGACACAGCCCCGGTGGGGTAGCAGAACTGCTTTATTCCCCACCCTCAGGCAAGACTGAACCCCGAGATCTCAGTCAGTTCAAAAGCGGTGTAATTTCTGGCTACTGGTACTGCACCACGTGCCTCGCTCCACCCACTCCGAATTTGCAAGCCAGGGTCAGGGCGCTGCCGACCACGTTCGCCCCCTCCATCACGCTCTGCTCGTGCATCCGTCCTGCCGAAACCCAGGCTTGCCTCTTGCAAACAGAAGCTGCTTCCACTCAAGCGTGACGGCTGTCCCCGATTCCCCTCCCTGCCCCTCGGAGGACTGCTGCTGCCTTCTGCAGTTCCTCCCTGAACGGCAGAGAAGGGTTTCCCTTTAACAAGCCACACAGGTAAAAGGATTAAATGATAAAGAATAATTAAATTGATGGTCTAATTTACCACTTTACATTTTGTATGCTTTCACTGTCTGCTGTTTGAGTTCTTAATAAAAGGTTTAATACACTTTTCATGGCACTTAATACTGTGGAACTAAGCAGGCTTTACAACTAAAGGCCTGGGACCTGCCCAACAACTGTTTAATATCCAAGCTGGCAGCGTAGGATGCCTCTTTTGCAGCCCTATGGTCTCTCACGGCAAAGTACCTGCACCACGTTCAGGAGCTTTGCTCCGGGGCATCGCAAGCTGTTAACCTGCCCCGCGCCCCCGTACCGTCTCTCCCTATGTTTGAGATCTCTCTCCTATCACTGTGCTCCACCACCATTTTCTGGCTGTGATATTTCAGCCCTTTGAGGTGTCCCTCGCCCTCCAAATCCCACTAGGCGGAGCATGGGGGAGCCTTCGCCTTCGTTGCCCCCCATGGACTGTGACCAGACACATCCCCCCCACCCCATCCCACCCCTTGCTGTCCACAGGCAGGTGGCTTCTCCTCCTGACACCCTGGCAGTTTTCCAGGTGCTGTCACAGAATAATCAAAGTTATTGCCTGCACCGCCCTTTGGAGCAGACCAGGGATGATCAGCAGCTGCATTGAGCTGTCAGGAGCTGAGAGTGACACATCTACGGATTAATACCCTGGCCTGCCAGGATGGCATGTATTTGCTGCATGCAAAAGATGAGACATCCAGTTTCCAAAAAGCAGGACTTGCTTTACAATAGACCTCCGCAGTGCCCAGAGCACCGATTTTTTTCCTGTCACTGAATCTAAACAAGCTACAGTCTGGAGTGAAATATGGTTTACTAAAGCCACTGAATTGATAGAGCTTCATATTCCTCCATGGCAGATGTTACAAACATGCAGACAGACAGTCCGTATTGATCCAAATGGTTTGCAGAAACTCCATTTGAAAGCATATGTTTCTCTGCTTGACATTTTGACATGAATGACAAGACAAAGCCAGGAATGCAAATGTGCAAGAGGAAACTGTTCTTGTGTTGTAAAAGCACATTCTCCCTGTCAGAGAGTTGGGTAAATGCTGCACAACTCATCACAGCCCAGAAGAGACGAGCGAGCCAATCTACAGACACAGAACAGGAGGGGAAATCAAACAGCACGGACTTAAAACAGCAACTCACAACCCTATCTGCACAGCCTGATACGATCGCTGCCTGTTCTCTCCATGTGCCAGGGTCAGCCTGACCCAAGTTTCCCCATTTAGCATCACGTGGATTTTAGGAAGCCTTCATGCATACAATGACAGTTGCATACAGCAACCTCCATGTCCATGGTTCATACCCCGTTGGGTATTCATACTCCGACACAGCATTTTCCCCATTTTATTCCCAAACCTCACCAACCCTTGCTGAAGGGCAGTTCCCGCCCCAGCACCTTGCCCACACCATCAGCACTCCTCTCCAGAGACCTTCAGCCCCCCCAGCTAGTACCCCTGCTCTCTGAGGTGTGCCCACATGCCCCTTCCCCAGCAGCTCCCCCTCCCGCCGCTGCTCTGGGGCTCTCCTGTGCTCCTCCACCACCATCGCAGCAGGCACAAGCTCTCTGGGAAGCTCACCGCAAGTGCTGCCAAACACCTTGCTCCACACTCATTCTGCCACCATCTCAGGGTCCCTGCAGGGTGCGTGCTGAGCCGTGAGCTCTACTGCCACGTTAGAGGTTGTGATGCTGGAAGTTGAAAGCTTTCATGACCAAAGCACCCTCCCAAAAATTGGTTCTCACCATAATTCAAGCTAGCTTTAGAATCAAGAAAAATATCGCAATGTATTTTCCTGGCCAGCTCTTAAATAGCAGCTGAAGTGCAGGAACTACTCGTTTTCAACAGCTTGTAAACGCTGTACCTGCCTACACCCAACACTTCTGAAGAGAGTTTCTCCTCTCACACATTATCCACCCGGCAGCAGCAACATAGCCCGCGCTGGGAAGCGGCACCCTAACGGATGGGCAAAACCCGCAAGGTCGCACACACGCACATACCCCTCTTCTGCACCCAGAGCAGGACAGGCCTGTCTCTTCTGCTGGGGGCAAGGGCAGCAACCAGGGCTGAGCTCAGTCCTCTGGGATCCTCACTAATGCACCGAGCTGAAAAAGGGCCTGCAACTGCAGATAAAGATTTCCACCTACAGTCATCCCAGATTTACTTATGGGTGAGAACTCTGTCTCGGGATGAAGAAGTAGTTCCCAAGCTTAATCTCATCCCCATTTCCCTGTGCTGCTGGTGTGGCTACCGATGGCTGTGGGACGCTACACCGCGTCATGAACACTTGGCACGATGAGCCTGGGTGCAGGACAGCACTCCCACACGCTTTACTTGTGTCCTTGAGATCTTTAACCGGTAACTATACCCACTTCAGCAGATTAAAATCATGCTTTCTATGTAAGACAGGGAAACATTTCCAGTGTCTGCTTAGATTTATTTGCAAATATGCATTTCAGCACTTTGGTGGGCTAGAATATTTTACTTCTGGTAAGTATTTGATTTGATAAGAATGATCCAATATAAATCATATAAAAAGTACATTAAACAGAAGTCAAGTTTTTTCTGCTGATATATAGAAAAAAAATACAGAAATCTGGGATCTCTCTTCTTCACAGTTCGTTATCATGGTTTTATGCTTTTTTGTTCTTTTAGCTGCAATTCGCACCTAAAGTGCTGGGCTCCTTTGTGCTATACTTAACCACTTCGAAAATAATTCCATCAGAAAACAAATACCTACGTTTTACAAGAGGGAAAGAAATTAAGAAAAAATTGAAATATAGAAAAATCTCAAAGATATTTCCTTTAATGAATGAGTGGCTTTTTAGAATCAGAGTCTAAAAGTAGTCTGATAATTAACTAAAGCTCTTTTAAAACCTCTGGTTCCATATCCCTTTCGCATACAGCTTCAGTTATGACATTATAACAAAACAATTAATAATGGGGAAAAAAAAAAGCATTCTTTATCTTGAAAACAACTTGGGGGCATGTTGAGCTGTCATTTGTGGTTTCCCACCTAGAAACATTTCAGATGATTTCTACACTACAGTCAGTCACATGTAACATATCATTCAGAAATCATTTTCTGTCCTAACCAGTCATCCAAGCAGTTGAAACTTTGGCAAGATGTGCAAACATTTTTTTCTTTTTTGTTCAAGTTTTTTCCCTACCCTGCTACTTCCCATATCTGTGTCTATCTACGATTGTGAGGACCTATTTCCCCCCCCTTACGTTATACAGAGACCAAAACAGATAGGAACCTTGACACCCTCAAAACTACAGAGCTTTATAACTACAACAAAATAACTGAACAGTTACTGAGAAATGAGACATCTTCCAATGAGACTTACAAGAAAAGGAATAAAAAAAAAAAGACAAAACAGCTTTCTCATGGTAGTGCTCCATTACAACATGACATGAAGTTACTACCAGCATTAAATGATTTCTAAGCAAGCTACCTGATATCAATTTAAATGGGGAAAAAGAAAGTCCTACTTAAAGTAGGAGCCTGTAAGCGTGCAGTTAAAAAAAATACATATTTAAAAAATCCTTCTAATAAGCCTGACAGTAAACTCAGGAGAAAATAAAACTCAGTAAGAGACTGAAGCCTTACACATTACTCGCTTCTGTTATTAGTTACCTTGCAAGCTTGGAGAAGCCAAGTTTCTGGGCTGCTTCCCTCCAGTATGAACACTAGCAAAGCAGCATCCTTACCCAGGAATCCAGAGACGTACATAGCTGATACTGCTAAGCCTTGACTCTTACCCAAAACCAGAGAAGTTAGAGGGGGATGGATAGCTGAGCGAGGCTGAGTTTTCCCAGCTGCAGACCCCAACAGCCATTAGGGGTGTCATCCAGCAAGCAGCCCACAGCTGGTTTAGGTGCAAATCGCTGCTTGAGGCTCATTTTCCCGGGTTGAGTGAGAATCAAGCCAAAAAACTGGCACCACCAAACAAATAATTCCAACTCTGAAATAATATAACAACTGTTTCTGGTAGAAGAAATGCCCTTTTTATTTGTTTCCTAAAAATTAAGAAAAGTAATAATTAACTGAGGCGACTGCTTGTATGATGGAATCTAGGCTTCTCATACAAGTAACACAGCTTTGCTGGATGTACGAGTTGTAACCGCCCTTTTCTCCCTCCCCCTTCACCACCTGTTCATTTTTACCTTTGATTTTGCTTCTCTTCAGAGTTTTCTTCTAACTTTCTCCTTGCCTTTCCCAGGGTTGCCAAAGGATGTGGATTCTTTGGGAAATTTCCAACAGGGTCCCCCAAATGTGTTGTGTTTAGATCTATGTTATTCTTTAGCTGCTCACAACGTAAGTTCAAGCAGCAAAGCGAAATAAAATAAAGCAAAAGGGTCTGAGCACTGTGGTTGCTGTGCTGCCCAGTAATGTGATTTCCTCTGAAAAGAATGCTCCACTTGCTGCCAAGCCAACAGCTTTAAACCTTTCTTAGGAGAGGTGTACTTAAATTTGAACAGATTTTAAGAAAAAATTTGTTCTCTAAGCTATTTCAGCATACAAGTTAAACTCAAATCCACGTCAAGTGCTCAAAATAGTAATAAATATTCCTCTTTCCGTTTCATTTTTGAGACTCTTAAAACATTTTCCTTTTCAGAGCTATCGCTGAATACGAGTTTATGGGAAGCAGTGCTTTCAAGCCCAATATTAAGAGCCAAATCCTCACCTACTGAAACTCCGTATGGTTGACCCTTTCACTGGAGGGATGCTGATTTATACAGGTGAGAACCCAGGTTTAAGTGTTTTATTCTATCAGCAGACTAAGAGAAAGTGAGTTGTTTTGCTGAGACTTCATCTACAGTGCAGCAATGATTATCAAAGCAAGGCAGATATTGGGAATTTCACTCTGCAAGACAAATATTGCACATGTGTAGTTGTAACTCAGCATAAAAACGTTCTATCAAGTTTCAATTCTGAAATTAAAAAGCACAATTACTCTTTTTTCCATTGCAATAGGAAAACATGACATACTAAGAAATAAGAGCAATGCATTCTTCAGATTGCAAGCAGATTGCCCGTGGATTGCAAGCAAATAGAAGAAACGGACTCACATTTTTGTATGAAAATAAAGTCATTTCTAAACTAATGGATCGATAGAACAAGACACACTACAAGTGCTGTGCCACAGATGTCACTTTCGCGAAAGTTCATCAGCAAAAGAGCACGATAAAAGGAAGGTATAGGCACTCGATTTCCATTTCATGTACAACCACCTCTGCAATGTAAACATCCTGGAGGAGCAGGAATATTTGGGATCATACATTATTCCCTTTCTTAAGCACATTCGGGAGAAGTCCTATTTGAAAATCAAGGGCACAGTTTGGCCTTCAAAGTTTTCAGGAATTTCTGCAGTTATTCTATTTCAACTTGCCAGATATTAAAAGTGAAGGGTCAGATCTGCAGGTGGTGTAAATAACCACAGCTCTGTGAGAGCTTTGAGCTTATGCTCATTTACATCACATGGAAATTATATTTCTCACTTCTTCTGTAACTGTGCATGTATATATATATGCGTGTGTGGTGAATACATATTATATAGAAGGTGAATGCTTTGATCTGTCAAAATGAAGATATAAATATAAAACAGGAGACAATATGGAAATCATACATCCTGCATTTACTTTGAAAACTGAAAGTTATGGGGAAAGAAACATTGTTTATGTTCAAGGAGAACCTGGTGGTTTGCTTAAATAATCTAAAACCAAACCACCGTCACATGAAAGATTTAACAGCTTCCTGTCACGGTTGACAGGCTCAAGCTATGACTTGCTAACTTTTATATAAACAAATAATTACTAGACAGTGATGGATCCATTGTGGATTCCTACTTTTACAGTATAGACCCTGGTGCAGCAAAGCACTCAAGACGGTTAACTTTAAGCAACTGAATAGTCCCAGCGAGTTTGGTGAGCTCACTCGCCTGCTTAAAATTAGCCATATATTTAATTTGAGACGTGCATTTTAACTCCATCATTAATCAGCAAAGCACTTCAGCCTGTGCATAAAGCAGCTGCTTTCTATAGGGCTTACACACATGCTTAAATACTTTTCTGAGCAAGGACTGCGTGGTTTGATTCTTCAAGACCCTGATCACATCTTAGATGTAATCCTGCAGAGCATTCAAACAGGCGAGTCATATTCTATGCATAAGAATCGGTGAGATCCAACATTGTTTATAAGTTAAACCACACTTCCAAACTTTACAGCACGTGGCAAGTCTAAGCCAGGAGGAGAACACTGAATATGGAGAATGTTAAAGTTAATCCCCAAAATATACTGCATTTGCAATTTATTCTACAAATGCAGTTCAGTTTAAATTATCCAGTACAGTGGTTTAGACTATAATACGAAAAAGATCTAATACGTATTGTGAAAGCAATGATGCCTCAGTAAAGGAGGGTTTCAATCCCCTGCTCTGAGCTTTTCTGCAGCAAATAAATAGCATGCTTTGTGGGGAAACGGCAAGGGAGCAGCTCAGACAACGCCTGACAAGCTGGTTTGCTACAACATTGGTGCAGAGCCAGCAGCAGTGGCTACGCTGCCAGGCACCAGCAGCTCACCACGGCCCTTCACCGTCCGGAAGGGGGGACGTGGCTGGGCGAGGGGGGACTTGCCTCCTGCTGCCGAGGTGGCCGAGTGAGCTGCTCACCCGCCCGTGCTCTGGAGGATGCCTGGGAGGAGGGCCGACGGCCGCCTTGCTCTGCTACTGCCAGGGAGGGAGTACCCGCTCCAGATACGCCCTAACTTGCAGATTGCACCCTTGCAGCTACACAGGCATCTCCTTCCACCTCTTCGGGAGCATGTTCCTCTGCAGCTGCTGGAATCTTAAACTGGTAATAAAAATGAGAGATTTTTCCAATGCAAATGGTTGCATGCTTTCTCCTAAGCGTCTTTACAGGTACCTAGGTGCGCGTAGTCTTTTTGCGCAGCTATTTCTGCCGTAACTAATTGGTGTATTCATGGAAGGTGGGGAAAAAATCAGGAGAAGAAACGCCTATTTTTCCCTGTGGCCATAGGTTTGTTAACATAATGATAAGAAAAAGTACGACGAAAGAAGAAAGAAAAAATTCCCAAGCTTGCGTGGGCCAAGTCTCTAAATAGGATAAATCTAGTCAGTTGACTAGAGCATTATTCATTTTTAATTAGTTTGAAGCAAACAGTGCAATTTGTGCCAAGCTGCAAAATCGCACTGTCTTCACGAGGAACCATTTTGACGTCAGACGAATTAATCCCTGCAAGAGCACTCCTTCTGTAAGCTCACCATCAACATTCCTCATTTAAAAAGTAGTATGCTGAGTATGCTCTTCCACTAGGCTGTTTTTATATCACAGTTTGACTTTTCTTCCGTACTGCTTAAACTAGAAATGTAAACATTTGGGGACTTTTATCAACCCATAAATATACCTGTTGCGTAATTATGCAAATCAAACTCGGAGCAGTCAATGGAATGTTTATTTATCCAAAAACCTGACCTAGATTGCCTGCTGACTTTCTTGGGATGTGAATGCATTTTTACCTCTATTCAAACATAACTTTTCACCTTCATGCAGGCAGTGACTTTGCTGCACCGAGATCTACAGCCTTGTCCAAATAGCAGCGTTCTAATAAAGTGAAGAAATCTGGCTACGACAGGAAATTGCAACCTAGCTATAGGGTACATTTGAGAAGACACTAAATTATCCCAATTCTGAAAGATAGTGATGGTCCATTAGCAACAGTGGGCGGGGATCAGTTATCCTGGGCACTCGAACTACTATTTGGGAAGGAAACAATGTGGTTTGGATTTGTTTTGATTTTTTTGTCATATGAAATTGCACTGGTCATATTTGCAGAATGAGACATTAAATTCGCTATACGTGTTCCTCTATCTTTGTCCTCTGATTGTGTTTCACAGACAATAAAAAGGCATTTTACAGCCATTTCTACCAAGATCAAAGGCATGGCCATTAAAATGTTTCTCTTTACAAAATCAATGGGAAAAAAGCAGAGCTGTGCTTATAGTCATGAGCTTAGCCTTGTCATTCAGGGATATGACTTCAACAGAGAGCATTGCATCCGTTATGCAGCAAATTCCTTGAAATCTTACAGAAAGCGACGGCACCAGGGGGCCCGGTCACTGCAATGCCATCATCTCCTGCCCGTTAAAGCTCTTCCTTGTCTCCTTTCAGCCAGTGGTTCCTCCCCATTTTCAGTCGTGTACACAAGACACAAAAAAGAGCTGATCAGTTTTTCTTAAAAGCTTTCCCCTTAACGTAAAACCTGTTGTTTATCAAAGCATTTATATATAATATATATATGTCATATATATAATATATATTATATATATAACAAAACACAGAAAGTTAAATAAAAAGAGCCACACAGTGCAGCAGACATGTAAAAACACAATTCAGTAATCCTGTGCTTAAACTTAGAAACTGTGTGGAAGTTTAAATCTTTGTTAGAAGGAAAAAGTTCTCTTTTGTTTATTGTTTGTTGGATTTTAGTTATAATTCATGTTTAAAACATTTGCTACTGCTATGCTAATACCAGCTGTTAAATTCTCCGAGTGAATTGCCATCTTGACTATAAAATAGGGTTCTGGGGAAAGGAGAGATCTGACCTTGGTGAACTTTTCTAGCAAGAAACGGATACTTTTTTTGCTCTTTAAAAAAAAAAAAAGAACAGTAAGGGAGTAAGTGTTGAAATCCACGGAAAAAAAGAAGTACGGCCCTCAGTCCCAGTAACTGGTCTTCTTTGGCACTTGAGAACGATCACAAGTAGTTTGCCTTTTTATTCATATAGAACAAAATTTACAAAGTCATTCATACATTTTTTGTTTTGTTTTTTTTTGTTTTGTTTTTTACTGACTTCGAAAATTGGGAATATTCAAAATACACTTTTACCCCACTTCATTCTTTCATTATTTACAAGTATATACACGAAAAATGTAAGAGTTTGTTTTTTGTGTTTGTTTTTTTTTGTTTCTTTTAAATTTTGTATTAAAAAGCTCTGCTGGTTGTTTTACTGTTTGTTTTCATCATATGGATGTTCCATGCGAGGGCTCCATTGCTTCTGGAATGACTCCCCCCGGCACAGACTGAAATGACATTGGGATCGGGGTTTTCACGGGACTCTGACGAAATAGTCCTCCGTTCGGCGACCTGTGTTTACACTGTATGGAGGGCATGGTGGCTGAGCTGCTCAGGGGCAGCGGCAGGTTGCTGCCGGAGGCAGCTGTGAGTGTCCTGCTGGCACCATGAGTTGTCTGTTCTGGTAAAAAGGTGGTGACAGAAAGTTGCGTGTTCTGGTATTCGCGTACCGGCTCCAGGGTCTGAGTTGGCTGCATGCCACCAATCTCCAAGGCTGAGATTTCAATGGACGCTGGAGAGATCTGCTTGTGGGCTATGTCTTCGTCAATTAAACTGTTCATGCGTCTGTGGACCTGCTCCAGGTTCACTTCTTTGTCCTAGTGAGGAAGAAACCAGAACAATCAGTCCAAACACAATCTCCAATCCTGCCTGGCCCCCCTCCACCTCCTCTGTGTGACAGGAGCTGCTGTTCACTCATTACATCGCTTCGATTTCATCTGTGCCTATGCAAAACCTCGAGGTCTGCCCAACATCTCCCCCTGAGAAGCACATGCTGAAGAAAACACCAGCTCAATCTCAGCCTGCAAAAGCCCCTGATGTCAGTATCATCCTCCTTGGAGGTGAACCGGCTCTGGTTCAGCTAACAAGAGCTGGCACCAGGGACCAGCACATCCTGCAAGCCCTTAGCTCAACTTGCACAAGCCCAGAAAAAAAGCATATAGCAGGAAAACAAGCAAGTTGGGACTCCAAATTCCAGCGAGCAGCTCGCCACCTTGTAATCACAAGAAAGCTCACCATCTCATTCCGCTGCAGTGAATGTTCTAAGTAACATGTCAGTAAAACTCTGCGCACAGCCTAGCTGACTTCAGGGTAGTTGCTTCACGTGCCAAAATCTACTGGCCAGGGGTTGTGGTGGGGAAGAAGTCTTCCCTTCCCAGCAGGAAGCCCTGGGTCACCTACGTGGCACAGACTATTGACCTGCTGGAACAGCAGTAAGAGAGACCTGCTCTGTGAGCCCTGGGGAAGGGACCGCTCATTTGTGTTTCAAACAGTTGTGTGACCAACTACAAACTGTCCTGTCATCTTGACATGTCATCTGGTAAAAGTTTATGTCTGTGGTCAGAGCTTGGGAAAGCAATGCTGGTCTTCAGAAAACGTATCACCTTCTTCTTAGAAAGCATTGGCTAAGTGTCCCAGAGTGGTCTGCCCAAGGGACTTCAAGCACTACCTGTTCAACATGTTTTATCTTCCATGAGGAAATAAGGCCAACGAAATTGTCTTTAAAACCTGAAGCAGCAAAGACCTGCAATGGGCTGTTTCTCACCTCAGCACAGCATTCAGAATGTTCAAATCGGAAAGCAACAAAACTGGCGGGGTAAAGTCAACCACCTGGGATGCTGTATGACTGAATTTTAATAGCTAGCATTGTATTGCCAATAAAAAGGTACTATATTATATAATTTCTCTATATTTCATAAAGCACAGCTATGATCTGCAGTTGTAGTTATTTGGTGCAAGTGTAACGTGCAGCAGACTAGCAGCAAAGCATCTATAAAAGCCCAACAATCCTGGAACTGGAGAAATACCCTGGTCTGACAGAAACCTGCAATTACACTGGGCAATCGGCAGAATCCCAGCCTAGGAAATAGGACTACCTGAAACTTTTGTGTTCCAGTAATCCCTGATTGCCCACAGATCAGCGTGTGCTTAGATGTTGGTTAAACCAAACAACGGCAGCCTTACAGATACTCTGATTCATGCAAAAAAAAATAGGCTCTGGGAACGGAGAAGTATAACGTGCCGCTGCCACCCACTCCTCATGATCTTTTGCCACTGGTGTTCAGGTAGAGCACAGAGAATTACAACATTATTCCACTGGTATCCACTGCTATGCAACTTTGCTTTCACCTGTAAATTGACAATCAAGTCAACTCCAAAGCCCTTGATTCCAGTCAATGTCAACTACAGATTTAATTCTAACCTTGTGATTTAACACCACTTCTATATTACTCAAGAACCATCGAATCTGCTGATCTCTGCATGGATTTCAAAATGAATCGGTGTTACACGATGATGAACCCAACCTGTGCCCTTAGCTTAGGCTAAATCCCCATTGATTTCAACTGGAGTACAATTGTTCAACAATTACAGGGCTGAGCTGCACACTGCACCTCCTTTGCTCATCAGTGGAAAATGAATTCCTATTTATTTACATCACAAATACCCCGAACTCCCAATGAAGCTCCCAGGAACCCTGCGGATATCATCTTCCTCAGCAGAGAAACAAACTATTTTTTAAAAAATACTGCTTTTTCAGCCAAATCCTCTAATCAGATAATTTTGAGTTAGAGAAAATCAATGGACAATAAATAAAAAACAAACTTTTGCGGCAGAAAGGGACCACACAATACTTGATCAGATAACCACCGCGGCTTCTTTAAGTCCTTCTTGCCAACAGCCGTACCTGACCTGTCCGGCTCGTCATTCGGTAAGTTAGACAATACACCAAGCTGGCGATAACGCAGAGGCTCTTTCATAAAACTCTGTAGCAAGGTAAATTAAGGATTTGCGGTATAACGGCCAGGGGATTACATGCATTTAATTCATCATTTTATTTATTTCTGTTTCTTGAAGTAAAACTGCGGACTGGGGGCAAGTGTGAGAAGTGCCCACAGCTCGCCCTCCGCTGGGAGTAAGGGCTCAGCCTCCCCGGGGGGGCTGCCCTGCCCAGCCGCCCGGCCGCGCGCTGCTGTGTCTTCCCCAGCCGCCGGCCGACGAAAGCTCGCTGCAAAGCTCTGCTCATCCGCAGACTCCAGCTACCGCCGCGTACGACGATATCCCTGCCCGAGGAAGCTAACTCCCAGAAGCCCGTTACAGAACACTTCTTTAGGTACCCTGTACTATTTCTTTTCTCAAAAATGCTGTTAGCTTTGATTTAGACTCCTAGGTTGGCACTGTAGTTATCTGGGACCCGTATTCTTGCTAAGACCGTACTACAAAATAAGAAAAAAGCGGAGAACTCAGGTTTGAACCGAGCAAATACTAGAACAGATTTCCCTAAATAAGACTTTGGAGAAATGTTCACAACTCATTTGCATTTTTCTGAGCTTTTGCCAAATACTACTGCTTTCTTCAGATCATTTCAAGTGAAAATATACATCAACATTTCATTTGTATTTTTTGATTGCAAGCACATCCTCAGTGCATTCCATGCACGGGTTATTAAGGGTTATTAAGGACCACGTCGTTTGGCATGTTTCCCTCCGCTGGCCTAACACGATTGCCCTCTTTTCTTCTACTATGCATAGTCCAGCCCTGGGACAGCATTCCTCAGAAAATGGCAGATTTGCCATTACTTATGTTTCACAATATAAATTTATGTTTCCCCGTGCTAAAGTTTTCATTATCAAGAAAAACATAATTCCTGCACACAGACATCACATTTTATCTACTACAGAATACTTTATGAAGTAAGTAGAGAAGTAAATGCTTGGAATTTTTTTAAGAGGTAGGGGTGGGGATTTCATTTGCCTACTTTTAACTCTTTTTTCAGCATTAGGGACAACTTTCTGGCCTTATTAGGATCGGAGAAAACTTTTTAAAGGCTTCTAAGAGCCCAGAAGTTCACATTATCCCTTCTTTTTGTTGTTAAAATAAAATGTTTGTAAAGGTTAAGGAAAACAACTCTGTCTCAGAGGAATAATAAAACCACATTTTTAAAGGTTCTTCCCTTTGTCTTTGTCTTATTAAATGAAGAGCAGCTAAATAACTAAATGTCAAGCTTTGTATGAAACTATCTTAATGCTGAACGAATGATTTTTCAAATGCTTTAAAAAAACCCTAAGATAAAAATTAGAAACCCTTGAAAAGATTAGTTTGTCATTACATACTAGAAGACTGCCTTGAATCCCAAGATTTCCAGAACTGAGGGTTTTGGGACAGCTTTATTTGACGAGCCAAGCTTTACAGAATTTCTGTAAGCCTCACCTTTCTTTTCCTTTATTGTTCTCCTGGAAAATCCAGTAACAAAGCATATGTTACTGAAAAGTAACAAGGTAAATGGGAAAAGGGTTAAATGGTAATAAAGCCAGAAAAACAAATCTTAAAAGTTATGTTTTGCTCCCTTGTCAGCTCAGTGTTCTTTATTTTTAGTTCTATAATTCTCATTAAATATGAGCCATTTGTTATCATTTTTAAGCCCTTAGGTTGCTTTTTTTTTCATTTCCTGAGGCTTCGTCACCTTAACTGTGAAACGGTACTGTAGCATTGCAAAAGATTTTCAAGCTTTCTGATGCTGTAACTGTTCTCCACTTTTGTATTCCTCTATGACGAAATTAACGAATTTAAATTAATAAATTACTTTAAATTAATGAATTGAGGCTTGGAGCGAGGGAATGGCAGAGGCACCAGACCTGGCAGCCGGATGGAAAAAGCAGGAGCCACAGCGACGGCTGGTGCGCCGGCTGTCTAGCACAGAGACCTCCCTTACCCACAGCAGAGCCCTCGGGGGAAGCCCTACTGCTTCCCCTCACAAAGGTCTCGGGCTTCAGCCCCGCTTAGCGCCGGTTAGGGCTCTTCAAGAGCTGATGAACGAGCCTCAAACGTCATACTTCAGTGTCTGCGACGGACACGCTACCAAAGGTTTCTTCTCTTTCTTTTTTGTACTTAATATGCAAAACTTAGTTCGTATTTATAAATGTGTCACATCTCAGATGTTTCATGCCAATTCAACTTCACTTTTCATATAAAGCTACACTGGATAAATGTATACGCTTGTGTTGCCAGAAGGAGATCAAATATTTTTCCTTTGCTACCTTCATAATTCTATTTTCAATATTAATGTTGTACTCCAAATAGATCAGTTGGAGAAATTAATCAGTAAAGGGAAGAAAAAATAGGACGTGTCAGGAAAATGAATTATAAACACAGGCTTATCTTCCTCAAGCTTAAGGAAAACAGCTAACCAAACACTGCTTCTGGTCAGGAAATTATCTTATTCATGAATACTAATTTAAATGTCATTCTTCCCCAATGAGTTCGAATTCTGGAAGGGTGAATGAAGGGCATGTTTCTGATACATCCCAAGCACTTGATCACGAGCGACAGGTTCAATGGCCTATGACTGCCTGCAGGAGCTCACTGTGGCAACCGTTGGCGTGGATTTGAAGGATGCTCACCAGAATTATCTGGGAACGACTAACCCTGCATGACCGCACCTGCAAGAAACTACAACTCCCTTTCAGGACTAACCAAGTTTGGTCTTATCATGCGGAGAGAAATTATGGCAAGATATAAATGCGTTCAGGATGATTTACAGAGTAATCAATATTTTTTTCTAGCTTATTTTCTGTGACTTTTGACAGTGGGCTCTAATAAAAGCATGTGGGCAGTCAGATTGAAAGAATATGAAACTACTTGGGAGGTTTGGAGTCAGTTAACGTTATCAGATTTGAGACACATCTCACCGAGTCTTGGAAAGGAGCTACTGGCTGATGTTTTCAAGAAATTGCCTACATAACTCTAAACACAATTAATTCAAAGGTAATACTGTTCAGCTGCCAGGCTTGCAACGGTTGGGATTTTCCAAAGGGAAGATTTGTTGAGAAAAATATTTTTGTTAAAGACACTAATGTGGCCTCTTGTTCTTACTCATGATTTCTGTGATCTTACCACAAAGTTCAAGAGAAGCCGCCTGCAGAGATAAAAACGTTGCAAGCTGATGAAGCAGTTTCAGTAAGGCCAAAAAGTGAGACAAATCCCCAAAAAGGAAGGCTGAATATCTGCAGAAATTTGATGCTAAAACTATGCCAAAACTGTGATAAGTTGCATCTGCATCCCACACATGCAAATAAAACCACACTAGACTAGAGGAGAAGAAAAAGACTGATGGTCCTGACCCTAAATATCAAGCACTAAAAATTCAGAAATGTAGCCAATATGGGCAGACAGGCACATACACCGAGGGACTATCATGAATGCGTTGATACCTCCCGGTCAGATGCCGGTAACTGTGCCAAGTATTAAAAGCCTGTTAATGCAGTTCTTAATAAGCCTCAGGAGATATGCAGAAAATAGTGCTTGAGGTCTTTTAAAATAATATAGTCTTAATCATCAGTCATGGCGCATTTCTGTTTTGTTTGTTTGCTTCTGTCTTGAGCGACAATATAAAAGATTACCTTTCGGTGAGAGAATGAAACCAAGGTGTGAATGTTAATATCGCATTTTCATTCTGTGAAAGAACTATTTAAAAATATAAGGCAATTTTGTGATTAGGACTGGGGTTCAAAATTTGAGCCAAGCCCCGGCCTCAGACAAACATTTCCTCTTCTGACCTTGACCAGGTCACGTGCCAGTCCCTCTGCCATCCATATAAAACACCTCTTAACCCATACACATTAAAAAATAACAAGTGTCAGCAGTCATGAGACACAGATGATGGAAGGCACTCACGTACCCACCTAGGCAGAAAGGAAGTCTCTGAGGCACTTCCATGCAGAGACAGACATACTGCATAACCGCAAAACAAAGCAGAGAAATAAAACCTAAAGAGGGAGGTTTCCATGCTCCGGTACCCACAGGCTATGCTCTTCTCGGCTCTGCGTCAAACCCCACAGCTCCACCCAGCTACCAGCTTCTGTCCGTGGGGTTTCAGACATCATGGACTCAAACACTTAGCTCGTGAAGGAGAAATGAAGAAGCAGCAGCTCTGCATGTGTACATTTGTTTAAGATTATTTTGAAATTCTGTATTCACCCAGGGTCATAATCATTACTTTCAGCTGCAGCTACTGCATATGCAAAACTGTAATTTTCATTTATTCCAGGAGACTCTGACAAAATGGCAAAATCAGACATAATTCGAGAAGAAAAAGCAGTGATGATATATGTAATAGATGTGCTGCAAAACAATGACAACACAGTATGGTGTTATATTAATACAAATAACCCCTTTTTAATACGACTCAGTTTGCCACACTCATTATTCTAGAGATCCCGCAGTCGACAATGCAGTGAAATGCAGACAGACGTGTAAACAGATGCAGCGATGATGTATGTTTGCTGTCATTAATTTAACACAGGCAACTGACCTAGTCAAATACCACTTAATGTTACATAAAGTTTGCCGAGTGGTTTCTGAGTGTACTCTGCTAGATGCTGGTTTGACCATAACAGTATCTTATTAGAAATAAGTGCAGATGCACCTCAAGAGTCTACTTGAAAAACTACTTTTATAAATAGGCCCAACTCTGCAATCAAGCTTCTGCTCTTATGAGCGGAAACTATACCATGTATTTTAAATCAGCAATTAACTAAGCCATCATCCATAAAACAGCTGTTAGAAGAATGCATTGAGACTGACATCAGTTGAGGTCCAGCAGACTGTTATCCAACTGGAAGGATAAAAGAAATGAAAGAGTTTTGCAATATATTAATTTCTTTCAATGTGTAATCATCTTCAAAGAAACAAAACTTCATAAAAAATTATGTACAAGAAACCACCTTATTCACTAGGAGGTGCTCTCCTTCACCAGAGAGCAGAAATTCCTTTATGAAGAGACAGTAATATTCTTTTCCTTTCTATGCAAACCTGGAAAAAAGTGAGAAATAACAGAATACTGCAAAGATGATGTTAATGTGATAGAAAGTTGTTTCAAATACATTTCCGAAGTTTGTTCCCACCTACCCACAGCCAGAAAATATCTGTAATTGGTGAAAGTAAGAAACTGCTACCAAAAACCTAGAGACCAATCAACGAACAGTGACTTGCTACAGAACTGCTGCAAGTAGCAAGCAGCTTCATGCAGCAGTCCATGTCTTCCCACACTCACGTTGCCCCCCTTACCCAGGCTGGGTTTATCTAACCTGAAATCACATCTAGCCAGGGGTGTAATTCTGAAGATGGCTGTGACCGTCCCACAGTACGTGCCTTTGAGCCCTGTCCAGAAATGCACCGGACAATCAGCTCCACAGCAGGCCACCGAAGCTGATGATGCACACCAATTTCAACCAGCTAAACATCTGTCTTATTTTATTTTCTCTCTTCAACTGCATCAGCATGCTATGGCACTGTGTGAATAAATATGCAGGACACAGTACCAACGGGACAAGCATCGCACATTAGGTGACAGCAGGTAGCCCCCCCAGTCTCTTGCAGTGATCTGCTCCCACGTTCCTCACAATCCGTGAACTAAGTGCAATCACAGGGAAACACTGGCTAGTCCTCACAACCAACAGCAGACTCAAACCCGCGAGGTAAGAGGCTGTGAAAGCATCCTCATTTGTTACTCAGTAAGAAAGGGGACATTCAGCCTCATGCTGAGATGGTCAAGCTTTACAATCCTTACCAACCTTGGTTCACAAGCTTTAGAAGCTGGTAACTCAACTAACAAAGAAAATGAATGACTGGTTCACATTATACAGATGTTCCCACAGTT
The DNA here is from genome assembly GCF_000699105.1 of Pygoscelis adeliae. Lineage (NCBI taxonomy): Eukaryota > Metazoa > Chordata > Aves > Sphenisciformes > Spheniscidae > Pygoscelis > Pygoscelis adeliae. The sequence goes on along the minus strand of NW_008824187.1, from coordinate 1,959,922 downwards.
TTCATGAGGTTAAAAATAAACAGGACAGTAAGAGAATGCAAAGCAACATTTTTCAATACAAGCAGCAAAATGCAGTACTGAATGAGTGCTGGTTGATGAGCATGCCAACGTCTCTGTAAAGGAACTCTTTTAGGAGAAAGGAGAACTTGCACATGGGAAACCTTTACTGTGCACACACCGCATATACTGTAGTTACAGGCATTTCCAACAACATGACGGTTAGGTTCAAGGGGAGTTCCAGGGCGAGGTAAAGGTGAGGAGAAAGCTAGCAAGGATTCATCTGTGCAGGCATTTTCAACAACAAACAAATTATCTGTATGTTTATTATAAATTCTCACCATGCTTCTGAGGCCCAACCTCACATCATTGGCCATCTCCAGACAGAAAGGGAAAGGAAGACGTGGGAAGAAAAAAAAGGATCAAGATAGTGAGGCTACTAATGTAATTAATATTTCACTCTTTTTAGCAAACATATACTTACTACTTGTTATACTTCTGGTTTGAAATAGCAAATTCTAGCCACTGCAAACAAAGAGGATGGCCCTGAAGAGGGGGGTGTTTTCAGAATTCAACTACATTTAAAATGACCCTGTGAGGCGACAGATTATTCTGTTACGAAGTAAAGATTAAATTCATGAAGGTTCTGTTCCAAAACTCACTAAAAATTAATGGATTCTTTACCTTGCTTTACACACATTTAAATCCTAAATTATTATCTAGTCCATAAGGGATATGATTCTTCACTCTACTGAGCCCAAAGCAAAGTACTGCTACCCTTTAACAGTCTGATTTACTCTACCGGAGCATCAGCCATAACAGATTGCTCTATCATCATCCTTCTTCACCATTCCAGCCTAGTCAAATCAAAATCTCAGAAGTTCCCATTTTTTCCTATTATGCCAGGAGTACAAGAGAGAGTTGGCACAGGAGACACAAGGAGTTGCTTCTACAACCTGTTTGATGCCCAGCGATAGTTGCCTTGCAAAGCCTCTCCTCTCTACTCCAGCTGTGTGAAAGCCTTAGAAAACTCTCACTCCTGACTATTAGCCACAAATGTTTTCATTAAAAACTGAATTTTGAAAAGGTTTCTGCACCCCCATTCAGGGCTGTATTTTGGAAACTGCCCAAGCTCCTACTTCAACATGAGAAAAGACATGGCCAGCCAAATCATTAAAATAGCTCAGCATAATAAAAATCTGGCCACCGGTTTCCCAAAAGAGAACTCTTGAATACTAAATACTTCTGAAGAAATAGTACTCGTTATGTTGAGGAAGTCCGAGTAGGTCTTTTCTATATATGTGCTTATAAACGTGGTTCTGAACTTATGGAAAATCATAACCAAACCATCAAGTTTAAAAAAAAAAAAATATGTATTTTCCACAATATTAGTACCTTTGATTCTTTAATATTTTGCTAATATTGAGCACAGGTTATTTCAGGTATTATAAAATTATTTAAGTTCAATTGATAAATAGATTTATAAATTGCTTGTTAATATTATTGTACGTTAAGTTCAATTTTCAGCAAATCACTTCAATGCACGTGTAACTTCCAGTTTATGCTTTATACATGTTGGTTTCAAAGCAACTCAAGTTTGACCCTACACCACTAAAATGAATGGAAGTGTTTTGATGATCTGGGTGTGATCAGGATCAAACTCTTATTTAATCTTACATACATGTTTAAATGCTTAGTTGGATTAAGGCCTAAGGCACTTTATAAACTATGAAAATGTGAAAAAAGATATTGAGAAAACAGTCACATTTTATGTTTTTTATTTAAAACTTTTACTGATTTTGTTATTACTGAACATTCAACACCCCCTCAAAAAGTCAGCTTTAAAATACCACTGTAGGCTGAGATAAAATATACAAACATTAGCTCCGTGAACATTGTGCGAGGAATCTAAAAGAATCTGACACATTAAGGCTCCAATTCAGTAAAATACGTAAGCTCACGCCAAGCACATGAGTACCCACAGCAGTTCTCTGGGATAGGTGATGTAATGCAACTTAAGCCAGTACTTAAATTCATCACCAAACTGGAACTTTAAGCAGGTTGCTTCTTTCTGACTTCCCTGCATGGCAACATTCACTTTTTAAGCTTGTTTCCATTCAATTATTCCCCCCCGCCCCCCTACGGTTCATGCAGAGTAAGTCCGGATTATACCCCTAAGAATCCCATTAGCAGGGTTTTCTTATACGACTGAGAGAACAATTAAACCAAACACAAAAATCCCTTCCTTGCAGCCAGGGAAATATGCTGGAACCAAACTCGAATGCTTCAATACTGCTTTGGGTGGCAGAAGCCTGGGCCCAGTGTCAGGAATCACGGGGATGACTCGTCACTCTTAAATCCATTACAGCCTTGGCCTAAATCTATGGTGATCAATAGCAAAAATTGACTGATTTCTCTGGATGTTCGATGAGCACACTGTCTGTGACCAGATATTACAGAATATCTGGTCCACCGTTAGGGACCTCTAAGGAGAAAATCTTCTTTCTTCGCTCATGTAAAAAGCCAACACTGAGTTAGTTAAGATGCCCTTCCAGCTATTACCAGTTTCTGTACAAGGCAATTTATATATTATATCCTCCTCGTCTTTTCTTTTTCGTTAACTGATTCTTCCAGCTTATACTTCATCATCGAATGACATTGAACTTTGCATTCTGGGATGACTGATTCCTAGCACCGCTTTGCTGATTTAAAAATGCTAGTTAAATGAAGTTTCTCAGCTTATTATATTCAAAGTTAGTTTGAAACTGAATATCTAGATGGCATTAAAATGCATTACTTTGCCAGTGTTTGCATTATTTATTTTCCCGAAAAAACTTTATTTATTCTTAGAAAAGTAGAATACAATACAGTGGTACAAACAAATGATCATTTATATGCAACTGAGCAAAAAATGTACAAAGATTTCAGACATGTCATAAAAATACAGAAAAAAATAATTTAAAATAAAAAGATAAAATATAGAGGACATGCAATGAAGGGAAAACAAAGTATCAGTTTGATGATCTCATGTTTCCTTTCACTCTCAAAAGGAACCATCCTGGGGGAAATCAAATTGTCAGATAAAAACACCACAACGGAGGCAAGGTAAATGAAGCGACAAAGACAAGGAAAGTGAAAATAATGGTGAAAGCATAAGACTTTAATAATCAAAAACAACACTGCTGACACCATGCTGAAGGTAGGGAAGCCTCGATTGCCATGGAATAGTATCTGGCTGGAGAACTGAAGTGAGATGAATACGCTGCAAACCACAATTCTTAGCAGTGACAAATTTTGATCCATTGGACTCGTATCTGCTAGCTCGTATTTCCACTTCTAAGGTACCCTGGGGTTCAGAGTCTTCTAACGCCAGAGGAGAATCCTAGTGGGTAACTTTCATGGCTGCTAAGGCTGGAAGGATGGATTTTTGAGGTAGGCTGGAATTTGCGTATCATCGAACATGGAAACAGGGGAACTCGAGGCAGGTCATACGAGGCTGCCCTGGCCAGAGATACAGGTTTTCTTTCTTTCATCCTGCATACTGCCACGATATTTGTGGTAACTCTTGGAGTAATTTTGCTACCTCCCACTACCCTATAGCGCTAGAAAGTATTGCAGAGTCTAGACTTCTTGAGATTCAATAACATTTGAAACATTATTAAGCTGGGAGTAGCAGGAAACAGGAATGATAAGATGGCGTTACTAGTACACAAGTCTGTTCCCACTCTAGACAGCACCTGAATTGTTGCCCCCTTTTAATAATTTAAAAATAAAAAGTGAGAACAGGAAAGTGAGAAGAGTCTGTTGAATAAAATGATTTTGTAGAAGCATGAGAAAGTTAAGAAATCACAAACTAAGCTGTGAAGACTGTGATTGTTAATGAATTATAAATTTGACACAAGTTATGAGGCAATGACTACTAGCAACTCAGGAGGTGTAGAATTATGCTATTCCTTAACCAGTAAAAACCCAAAATCTTCATGCGCTACAAAATCGCCAACACACTGGGTACAGCTTCTGACACACTCACATTGCTAGGAGTAGCACAATTGGTTTGGAGAAAATATACTTCTGATTTATAATATATATTAGCTGAGCTAAGAAAGAATCAAACGAAGAATTTCTTGAGATCATTCTAACATTGTCTTTCAAGAGCTATATTAACACTAAGTGAATCAGTATCACCTTTTATGGAAGATGCAACAAGTATCAGTTCCCAGTAAAAAAATCATCCCGTTTAACTAATTTTCTCTGATGTGGGGTTGCCTGTTGATTTGTTTTTAGTGAATACATCTTGTGCACAGTGAAAAATGCGGGAATTCAACTTTCTTTCCACAAATAGTATGGTATTTTATCTTTGCTTCTAAGTTCTCATTGTTTTGGAGTATAGTACGTGGATGAACAAGGAGTGCTCTCTCAATAGTTCTGAAGAGATCTCAGAAGTAATAATCTTCGGGGGGAACAGTACATCACAGTACGACATAGCTGATAAAGCACAGAGGATGCTGGGGAGTCCACTGCAGTAAGCAGCTGCACTTGCTTGTAATGACAATGAAGATTTGAAAACTGTCTTTCAGTGTGTAAAATGGAATAAAAGATACCAACAGCCTAATGATGTGGCAAAGCCCTTGGCAGTTAAATGATCCAAATTATATTATAGCTGACTGATATCATGAAATAAATGCATAGGACTCACACCAAAAGATACAGAAATCCAGGGATAACTATTGAAAGCTCGACATTTCTATGGTACTAGGTTTCAATAACTTTATCTGATTGCTCAGTTATTCAAAAGGGACATAGGGTGACTGAACAGATTCCAGAGTAAGTATTAATTTTCATTTTTTTATTTTACAACTCTCCAAATTTCTGAAGCTTATGAAAGTCAAAAGATTAGGTATCAGTATTGCAGGCTGAGTAGCAGCTCTGTAAATTCAAGATTTTAACACATAGAGATAGATGTATGAGCTGGCTAAATTTCACTGTGGGTATAGGATGGCGGGATATTAACAGTAATTCAGAGAGAATGATTAAAAATTCTAGAAAATCTGACATGAAAGAATGACCAAATGCAAATTTTCCTGAATTCGAAAATTATAAGGTCATTTAAACATTACTAGGTATCTTTCCAACTTTAAAAGATTACAAACTTGAGCCCTAATAGAAGAATGCAGCACGGTGTTGCAGCTAAACATTTTTTCCTGATGTTGGAGCTTATCTTTCTTTTGTTAATCTCATTTGATAAGGATTAAATGAAGAATCAAAAGGGATAACTTTAAGATTTTTACAGCAGAACTCATTAGAAACATTTTTACAAATCTGCTTCAAATAGAGTAAGAATACCTTTTAACAACATTCTGAAAACGAACCCAACCTTCACTCTTCTAGCAAGAAGTTTCACTATTCCTTCCATGATAGAATTGTGAACCAATGGCAACTGTGTTCTTGGGAAAGTAAAGGAAGTCCGTCTTTCCTGGAGGTTTACCTTCATGAACTGACTTGATGGGTAGAAACAATACTATTTTTTTAATTGGGTGGGACAGATTTTCTTTGCATGTGAACAATGTAAAAAATATTCCAATTGGAAGTAGTCTCCATCTGACATAACTCTTCCTGTAAAGTCTCTACAAATGTAGTTCAGATTCATGTCAAAGTCCGAGTTATGTTGTCGGTTTCAAAAGACAGGCGTCCTGTTCCTCCCAGTTACATGGCTGACACTACATTTTTCACACTCATTGTAATTAAGAGCTGTGATTTATACCACACAGACACCTGAGTCCTTGAACACCTCAATGTACTGGCTCAGGCTAACTTCCACAAAAGCCAAAGGAACACAAAGTGGAAGAGGAAAAGACAACAAACTGGCAAATATCAACCCCTTAATGTCAGCTGAAAACATTTCTCCAGTGCTAATGAAGGCTGTGCACGTTCTCCCAGCCACAGACTTCACAGACCCTTGGCATACAAAATGACAGTCTCAAAAAAAATCCTCTCTCTCTCTCCAGCAAGCTGCATGGCTGCCCAACCCTGTCATAAATCGTCCGGAGCAGTCATGCATCCATCTCCCAACATCTGTTTTTTGAGTTGGCAATTGTTGGCATGATACAACCTACCAAGTGCATCAAGCCAAAGAGAGAATGTTACCCAAGGGGTCCGCAAGTTATGACAACTCCTCATTCAATCCTGAATCCACGGTAATTTTCTACAATGGATCTATAGAGCTTCTAACAGGGTAAGGGTCACAGAATCCAAACACTGTCTCCTTGCCATTTGCCTCATGAGGTGACTTCTGCATGAGGTGACAACAAAGTCTAATCTTAGGCTGCAAGAAAATCAGCCCCTTCCGTGAGCCTCCACAAGCTCTGCACTTCACAGAAGATGGTTGGGAGACAATCCCGTTCCCACAATTTTTAGGTGATATCACAACACTCGTGTTCTGCCAAAGCCTCCCCAAAAGCAGAAGAAACTCGGCAGTATGACTTAAACTTGCAGCTGTCACTGAACCGACGATTTGGCTGGAGTGCCAGACGCAGCCCCGAAGCAGATTTCTACGTTCTGTATACGCTGTGCATGCCGTAGCTCTGTTATTACGGCTATTGCTGTAGAAATGCTGAACACACAGTGACAGAAACGAGATATCCCGAATACGCTCCTCCTGGAAATCAAATCCTCTTTTTGCTTTTGGTCCCCCAAGCGACGCTCAGCCACTGTTCCTGGCTGAAGCAGATGGGTCCCCAGGACTCAATGCTCCCCTCATCCCCGGATCCTCTCCTTTCCGAAGTTTTCAAACTTGGTTCTCCTACATACATTGAAAATCTTCAACCAACCTACACCATCCCTTCTGAAACTTGGTTTCTTATCTTAATTACAGTAGCCATCAGCAACCCCGCTTCAATCCCTCCTCACTAGCAGTACACAAATAAGTACCTCTGCCCACCAATCTACCGAGAAGCATCTGCTACATTCGTTCGCTAATTTAGCTGAGTGGATGTCGCGGTCACCGGGACCGGAGCCCCCCGACCCGCAGCGCCCGCTGCGGCACCCCGCGG
>NW_008824187.1:1951975-1952586 GCF_000699105.1 Pygoscelis adeliae | reverse complement strand
GGTTCGATTGTACCCACAGCGTGGCCGCGTCACGGTGCAGCCCAGGATCCCTGGAGGCCCTGCCCGTCCCTGGCGCGGGGTGGCAGTCGCCCTTCCCTCCGGCTGCTCTGATCCGATCCGGGGGTGCTTCTGGCCGCCTGCCTTTCACTGCACCCCGCTGTCCGTTCTGGGGACCCCTCGTTACGTTCCATCCCGCCTGCCCCGCACGCCCTCCGTACGCCGTCCTCCTGGCCTCTCGGCCTGTGAGCCCTCATCTCCGTGCCCTCTCCTCCGGCACGCGCACTTTCTCCTTCAACCGTAACACCTGCTTGTGCCAGGGCTCCCGCTGACTCCCTTCCCTCTCTCGGCAGTGCCCGCATCACGGACCTTTCCTGAGCCTGTCTGCGTGTGCTCTGCCCGAGCTTAATCTGCCTCCCTCAACCCAGACTGCCTGCGCTCTATGGGCAGACCCAGCCCCACGCACGGGTGGTCGTCCCAAGTACAGCTTTACCGTATGGGTAACTTCAGTATACTTTAAAAGATGAAAACTTAAAAGTATTCTATTTTTTGTCACGGAGACTGCAAAAGAGGATGTACAGAGCAACCCTAACTGAGAACGCACTGGAGGGAAA
>NW_008824187.1:1930782-1951896 GCF_000699105.1 Pygoscelis adeliae | reverse complement strand
AGGAGGGGAAGAGGGATGGGAAGGGGAGAAAAGACGGGATGGGATAGCCAGGGATCTGTAATAATCCTTACATACAGAAAAAGAGAAATGAAGGGGATGGGCAAAAAAAATATTTAAAGTCAGGAAGACAGATCCTTTTTCAGAGATGGAAACTGAGTATTTAAAACTCCTTGCAATAAAAGAGCGAATTACTTCACCTTACCTAGATGAAACTCTGCCTTTGGGGCAGTCTCATCCTACTTGACAAAGATGCGCAAAGGCGAGTCCCTGAGCGTAGGGAGGGGAACGCACTGCGGAGTATGGCAAGACGAGTGCTTGTGCACACGCAGCATGAGGACGCCTCAGACAGCGTCCCTGCCCCTTGCCCTGCCAGGCTTTCACAGTGGGCAGTCAACCGTCTGCTGCTAGGGTTTAGGCTTCAGCAGTGCTTAACATGGGGTGGGGCCTTCAGGGTTACAGCAGGTGTGACTTCTACAAGGCAGCAGGGCAAAATGCTACAGTATTTAACCAAAGAGCAATTAAAAATGCACTTCTGTTCCTATGAAAGATTCTTTATAAGTGAGAGTACCTACTCGTGCTCTCCCTGTGCCTGCTTTTGGAGTGCTGCGTTGTGCGAAGCGGAGACACGCTTCCTTTGACCAGAATTTCCCTTTCGCTATTGTACGTTGTGGAGCCACAGGCAAGTGACTTTGCAGTTTTGTCTTACAAACATGGTACAGATGTTTATCACCGAGCACTTGATGGATGAATTCAAATGGGAGAAGCAGGAACTCAGAAAAATGGAATCTTACTGATAAATATTTCACAACATTACAGACTGCAACATATATCTTCAGATCCCATTTGCCAGAATTGCTTACAGGTGATAGGAACATCAATTAGTGTAGTACTCCTGGCAACCTGAGAAACATAGATTGGAATTGATGGGCTATGTGCTATTTTCCAGCTGTAGTGCAGCTCGCTGCTATTATTTGCTTGTAACAAACATCTGTTCCAAGATGAAAGCACCTACAAATGCCTCAGTGTCTCCAAAATTACAAGAGGTTAGTTTGTTAAATGTTTGATCTATGAAAACAAATACAGGCTGCATGCGAGACGGATCTGAGTATGGACTGTTTATTCTACCATAGCGTTGCTAACTATTACTTGCTGCTGTGCACAAAAACTTCAAGAAATTCTCAGGTATATTTTCCTAGGTAAAATATGTCATATGAAGGTCAGTTTACTCAGAGGCTCGTACTTTTAGAAATAAAACCGATTTCAAAAGAAAGGAAGCATTTAAACGGTGTCATGGCAATATGGCTTATTCAGTTAACAACTAGCTGGTTTATTTTTAATTGCTCGTGTACCTCTTCAATCTCAGCCTAGGTCAGTCAAGGAAGGCTGACGGGAGGAAGGAAAACAGCTACCAGCTGCTGGCAGCTGCACAGCCTGCGCAGGATGGACATGGTTCTCACAGCTGGCAGATGGGGTCTCAGATCAGAGGAGACATTACCACAGGTGGCACAACTGGGTGCCCGTGGCTGGCCTCCCCGTCACTCACAGCAGAGAGGCCGAGAGCGTGTTTCTGAACTACTCTCTCACCCCTAAAGGTGGTCTCTCCAGGTCGGGGTTGAGGCACATGGGTGGGGCAATGTGGGGAAGTTTGCACTGCGGCTGCCCGTGCTGTATCTGCTCTATAAATAAATAGAGGACTTTAGTCTCCAGGGCTGTCAGTTTGGCACCTTCCATGTGCACAAAAGACACGTTTTGGTTTTTTTATTTGTTTAGAAACAACCACCCAAAAAGTTATATGCAAAGCTTACTATGGTGAATCAAAATAAATCAAATTTATTGTATGGGAGCACCTAAAATCCCACAACTTCCACTCGCTCTCTCTCTCTTTTGTGTTTTCTACTTTTAATTGTGATAAGAATAAAAGTTATGGACCTCTTTCGGTGTTTCTTGATGACAACGGTTGCTGTTCCACCACAACTCCAGTGCTGCCACCAAGCATGCAAGAAGAAGGCCTATTGCTAAAATGCAGAAAACGCCTGCAAAACTGTGAAGCTTGAGTGCCTTCCCATCTGTCTGTGCATTGATATGGCTATTCAGGTCACAACGTCCCATCCGTGGCCACCATTTCTGTTTCAGAACATCCAAATCTCCGCTCTCTTGCAACTCTAAGATCCTGCAGAAATTTCAAAAGACAAGTATTATTTTTAATGATACTTTTTCCCAGTTTTTTGGTCTTTTCTGTATGTCTCATAACTCTAAATCTACCATCCCACAATTCAAAACTCCATCCCACAACCACCACCGTGTAGTGTTCTTCATCTGAAACTCCGTTATAGCAGGATTTCTTTCTACTCACAGCAGCAGGTAGACTCCACTGGGTAACTAGAAAAAGAAGAGTGTCAAAAATTCCACTGCGACGCAAGAAGCATTTCCAAGGGAAATCACCACGTTGCAGTTAGTCGTGGCTGGTCTGGCTACATTCAGCTGCAACAGCTGGTCCCACTAGTGAAATGCTCAACCCACTCCACTGCTGCTCTCCCACAATAATTTCAAAATCGTGTGAGACTAAACATGCTACTCTTTGTGCGCCACTTAATACAAATCTGTTTAAGCAGCAACCAACTCATTTACATCAGCAAATGTAGTTTATTCAAAAGGATTTTACTTCAATGCTGTTACTTCGTGACTGAATTACTGTGTTAACAGTTGCTAATTAATCATTGTTTTGCCTCTTGTGAAGTGTCCATTCTCTCCATGAATGATTAATTTTGGATTTGGTTTGATAACTGTTTTAGCTGTTTACTAACAATCTTTTCTCTTGAGGCAGCTTTGTCTCTGGTTATGCAGCTGGAGTTCTACCCCTTTTTGTAAAGAAGGAGCGAGACGAGGAAATCTTGCTTCAGCTCCCTGCCTGGAGCAGAGCACCTGCTCACCTTCTGCTAAGGCCACACACGCCTGCACAACTGCATGTCTTCATTCCCGTGTACATAGTCACGTGAAAAAGACATTCCTAGCTGATAGCTCAGGGAGCGCTAAATGGCATAGTCTTATAGTCTCAAAGTCTTGGCAATCCCACGCAATACTGAGCAATTCTTGTTTTCCTGTACCGTTGAGGCTTCGACCTGTCTCTCCATCCTAAAGGATAAACCAGGACGTTATTACTTTCTTACCGTAGGAAGCAACTCATTGCTTCGTAGCCTGCAAAACGTAGCACGAATCAAAGATCTCTCTCCAGTCTCTCCCCTAGCTCATACAAAGCTCTGAGGGCATCAGTCCTTCTCCTGCCAGAGGCAGGGCTGCCTGGAGGTGTGAGGCCACACACCACCTCCAGTCCCCTCCTCCCTAAGCAGATGCACGTGGAGCAGAAGTAGCAGCTCGGTTGAAGCCTGAACTCATAACCTCTCTGCTGTCATTTATTCACTGTCCTCTATTCAATAATTGCAAAATTAATGTGAACCACAAATGGGATGCCTTGCTGGTTGTAGGGAGGAATCCTGTAAAACGAGCTTTGTTTCAGTTTACCTCTGGGAGAAAAGATCTCTGTAGGGGCTTCCATGCTGGAGTGCTATCCCGTATCCTTTGCTGCTGATGCTGTTTCCAATGACTGTCACAGAGCATTCATCATCCGTCAGCGCAGCATATTCCACCACCGTCACATCCCACAGGAAAGCATAGTTTCCTTTCTTTGCCTGTAAGTACATCATGAACACAACAAAATCTAAACTAAACTACATTTCTAGGTACGACAAAAAACAAGCAAACAAGCCAACCCTGAGCTTGTCATTACTCCGTGGCGGTATTTCACTAGGTCACAGTTTATCTGTAGACCTCCAGCATCTTAATACATTTCTAATGCTCTTCCCTTCCAGCAGGTACCTCATCTACATCAAACGTCGCTAAAATGTCTTCCATTTTTAATAGGAATACATAGGATAACATAGCCAACTGTGAGTGTAGGCAAGGCTTACATAACAGGTGATTAATAATAAAAGAAAGCTCTTGCCTTAGCCAATGCAATTTGATGTATGTTTTGTAGGAGACATGGATTAGCAGGAGCGTGACCAGTTCCGTACATTCGTAACTAGACGGATACAGCATGAACACTAAGTGGTGCTTCCTAGTCATCACAGCTACCAAAATGGTAACTTTACAGCTGTCCTCATATAAACGTGTAAATAAACAAAGCCCCTTCCGAGAGCTATCTTAGTCCTGTAACAACAGGCATGCTCTGAGTTTAAAGAGTTCCCTCTTTTTTTCACAGGTAAGGAAAGTCACCAGCATCTCCTATTATCTCAGTTTTGGGACAAACGCTGTTTTATTTTAGCACACACCCATGCAGATGTCCTTAAATGTCAGCCTTAATTGGGATTGAAACCAATGCCTGCACGCAGTGCATACGATGAATGTAAATCACCTTACTTAACATAAGATGCAAGAAACATGTCTGGATAGGGATTCAGTAAAGAAAAAAGTCATCATTTTGTTTGGTTAAAGTAATCATTGCTTTCCTAATACATTTAAGTAGTATGTTTTTAAGTCTCTAGTGAACATACAGAGCACAACGGAACAGATGGGCTGGAACTTCTAATGCAAATAAATGAGTAGTCACAAATGTAGACTTCCAAGACTTTTTTTTTTTTTTTTTTAAACTTCGGGTGATTTCAGATCTTTCTTCAGGTCAGAACAAAGCAAGGCAGGGAGCTGAAGTCCTGCATATATTTCTTCATGAGAACTGACTCACCGAGCTCCCCTAGCAAATGGCTGCAGCTCTGACATGGAATTAGCTCATCCTTCCACATATTTTCCATTTTTGTGTAAGCTCAGTTTTGAATTCACCTGTAAGCCTATAAGACTCCCTTAGTTATTTTATTGTATTGGATTCCTCAGTTGAGCAATTAAGCTAATTTTACTTCACCATGCTTTGACATAAGCCATAGCTTTCTGAAGTCCCTGACAGTTGTTTAAACATGACAATAAATCAAATGGGTGAATTATCCTCTAGTGGGTAGAACTAGGGAAACAAAGATTAAAAGTATGTTGTCTGGATTTTCTGTAAGCTTCTTGCCACAATCCACCTCTTTCCCCCCCTTCCCTTTCATCTGCATCAAGGCAATCAAAGATCCCCAAATTCATTTGCTTCCAAGTTAAACCAGGGTAAAAATGTTATATCCATCCTCTTTGGTAAGATTTAAATGAGCCTGCACTGACCACTGTGAAAATAAATTTTTGTTAAGGGTATGCCACTACCATTGTGGGTTTGTCCCCACTTTCTCCTTTGCCATCTCCCTGGTCAGTTCAGAGTGACAGTAATTAATGCATATAGCCTCAGACAGCTGTTTCTATACTAGTGCAAAACACCATTAAAATTTAAACTACAGTATGGGCCTTACAGGAGTTATTCAAATAGGAGCCACAGGACTCTACTGTTCAAATCATACATGGATTTCGCTGACACAACTTACTAAACTAGCATGTTCATAAAAATCTCTCTCACTTAAATGTCGCTGTATGAAACCAGACCAGAGCAAGACTTCCACATCTGCATTGTAATACTATCCCTGGCTGTCTACCTAAACTGGAAATGGTGGTGCAAAGGGGGAAAGAACAAACAAATCGCTCGCGACTATACGTGACAGCCAGAAAAGGCTTCATAACCTATCGACACAAGGATGCGTAAAAATTTGAGGATGGCAAGGGAGTGATTCCTCAAGGCATCTCGCCTGTATTCAGCCAGCAACCTACATTCTTGGAAGCCTAAAATTTTCTGAATTGGTCGTGTACCCATACCTAACTGGGTTGTTAGCGGCAAAACTCTGCATCTTGCCCATTGCTCTTCTGGTGACGGGCTTTAACGATTCGCGCTTTACGCTTTCACATCTGCGATGGTGCTGATAGGCCTCCTACCTGGTTAGGGACAACAGGCAACGGGCATCAGTCCCACTGGTGTTCCTGGCAGGGAACGACCACCGAAAGCCCTATTTTTTGCACATCTCAGGCAGGTTGTGTTCTATGGTAAATAGTACGCAGGCTTTTGCTACCTATGATAGAAAGCTGTTAAAAATATGTACTTACGGAACCAAAGACAACAGCATCTGTTACTGTACACAGAATTTATTCAAAATCTATGTAATTAGAGAACAAAAACTTGCCTGATGGATGTACAGAAAGAGGAGTCCCAGAAAAGATTTGGCCTAAATCACTGTGCTAAAACATGTCTTGCATTTTTCTGGTTGTTTTATTGTATGTTTGTTTGTTTGGTTTAAATAGCTGTATCTTTTAGTTGTTTCAGAATTGCTGTGTAAATCATCTTTTCAAATTTACACTTTACAAAAGAAGAACACTGGCAACATGTCATACATTCCTCATCTTTTTCTTGGTAATACTTGAGGAACAGTCTTCCTCAAATACTCGATTTCAATTATAAGGCAATGTCTAGAGAAAATCACATTACTGATTCTACTTTTCAAGCCTCAGTTTTCTGTCTGTTATTTTGTATAGAAGAGCTTTGTACACTGACTTTCAATGTTAGACAGCAGATCTTTTGACAAGGTCTACTTCTCTTGCATTTGCAATGTTGCTATCCTAAGTTATGTCCTACAACTGTAAGTGGTCAATAAACAAAGTCTACCAGGTCTCTGCACATCAATTTTACATTTTTTATGACATAAATCATTCTATCCAGTGCCATCACATCTGTAGGGCATTACTTCTCTAACACCCTGGTCATTTTACCATAAACAGGTACCTGAGTTTTAAACTCCTAGTTGTGCATACTTCTCAACTTCCAGAAATACTGGATATAAGACTGTTTTCGCTCTCCGATTGCCAAAACCAGAACCTCCAAAGATCCCTTTTTCCTAAGGGAAGATTTGTCTCTTCCAAAACTTCTTCCACTTGTGTAATTTTCTCCTCTGAAGAAAAGTTCACTGCATGGAAAGCTTCCTTATAACCAAATGTTTAGTTGCGGTCTAAATTCGGCGTCCTTTACATCCCTGTAATGTCTGTTGTGACAGCTAAGCAGTATCATTTGTTCAATTTAAATAAAAACTGACAAACTTTGAAAAATGTATGTACAAGACACACAACCAGACACATCCATATGTGTGTTTGAGATATGTTTACTTTTTATATATCTTCGCTAGGCAAGCAGTAAAAGCCAAATAAAATCAAATTGACACTTATTTTTCAACCAAAAATCAAACCAAAACTTTTTAAAAGTAGTTTAAACTTCTCACTTTTGTCACATGAAAGAATGCATGCGTGCACATGTGCATACCCCTTCGCTTCCAGGCCAGAGGGGTGCTGGAGGTAGGAAGACTAAGGACTGCAGGGAACAGCTGGCACTGACCCATGGGATGTGTGAGCAGGAAACGTACCAAGGCTCCCTAGTTGGATGTGACACAGAGGTACCTACCCAGGCGACCGAGTCCTGACCGCCGTACAGCAAAGATCCATATCCTCAGGCTCTTGCATTCACGGCTCGGCCATCTAAAGCCTGCATTGTATGTTTGTAGGGCCCAAAATAGAATAAAAATGTTCTAGTGATCATTGTCTCCTGATCTAGACATCATTGCAAAGATAATACGTACAGAGAGATGGTAAAAGGGAATGTGGCAAATACCAGCTGGGAATAGGTGAGATAGCTTGAATAAAGAATGACCGGAATGAAACATAGAATAATAAGCTAAAATTTAGACTTTTAATTTACTTTCATATTTTGCTCTTTTGCTAGGGCCTTATTGCGACTCTCAGCATGCAGGCATATTGCAGAACAAAACAAAAATAGCTCGGTTAAACTTTCAAAAACCTCTTTAACAGAAATCCAGCCAAAGCAGCACTCATTTGTTCCACCCAGGTGGAACTACTAAGGTGGTTTACACCAAAGACACCGGATTTATCTTTGGTTAAAGAGGTTTAAGAAAACATTTAAGAAAAAAAGAACCCCCTAGGCAAAACTTATATTAAAAATATTTCTTCTTCACAATCATAAAAAATTAAAAGGCCAAGGAAGATTGCCTCCTAGATATAAGAAGGACCACAAAGAGAATAGTAATACTTCAGAAAAGCAGTAAGCAACCTCATAATGTCACTCTTCAATGTGGAGGGAGATGGAAGAATATTGTTCAAAGGATCCTGGTTTACTGATGATAAAATGATGGTTTTTCAAAGAAAGCATGGTAAGAAATAATAGTAGCTTGAAGAAAGATGAATTTCAGATTAATCACTAATATGTCTGATTTTTCTGAAACTTACGAAGACAAAAGTACTAAAGACAAAAGTGCAAGAATAATGCACCATTCATCATTAATTCACTGCCAGAATGGAGTGTCACTGTAGCTGATCCCATTATATGGCTGGTACCACAGAAATATCAAAAAGTGACCTTTACTTTGGCATTAGTGGAATCGTTCAAAAACATGCTTGGATAACATTTCTTGTCTATAAAGAAGTGCTCTAAGAGAAGCAACACAGTTCTAATAAAAAGAAAACATGCCATTTAATCCTGTTCAAATGATTTAAAAATTAATATAATTAAGGAGCCACTGAAGGATGTAATATATTCAGGCTTTAAGGAATCATTTGCTTTCACTCCAAAGGCTGATGCGTCAAGAAATGGAGAAATTTATGAGGACTCATGAAAACATATGGATGAGCAATCACAATTCACAATATAAAATTCATTGTGGACAATAAATTATTGGAAAAATAGTTTTAAAAAATCCTATTCATTGAACTTTTAAATTACTTTTACTCTCAAAATAAAAATGAACAGAGGTGACTGGTCAACAAGAAATGCTCTGATTTAATGTTTAGTGTTCATTAAGGGGAGGAAACTTTTTGAAGGAAGCAAAAAAGGTAAGGAATAAACTCTTACTGTGCCATTGCCTAAATCAATGGTATATTCACATTTTGTACTGTACTCGGTTTTGTGATTACTTTTGATCATCAAAAGTAGTATAGAGGAAGAAAAGAAAGGATTCAGAGTAATTTTGACACCAAACTGACTGGGCAGGGGAACAGTCTCCACCAAAGCAAGACTTTTGAAAAATACAATAACAGTTTAATTCTATGTGTGTATATATATAAAAAAATATATATATTTTTATATGTATATTAAAATATATATATATGGGAATACATAGAGATGATGTTACTTCATTCGTTCAAAGCAAAAATGGCTGCCCACAATGAAAAAAGCCACAGGTTATTACGTATGTTACGGTAACTAATAATTACCCTGAAGAACTGATTGCCACGGGGTATTATGCAAACAGTTTACCGAGATTTACAGATGGCTTGGAAACGTCTGAGATTCCAGTGCCAATGTCCACCTGGGATAAGACGGCGGGAGCTACCCACTGCATGCTTCTTGGGGATCCTTGACCCAGAAAGAAACTTTCCCGACAGCAGTGTTGGTCAGTCCTCGTCTGTTACAGTACTGGAAAACTCACGTGGCGACAGAGCATTTTGTATGGACTGGTGATTTAGAATCATAGAATCATAGAATCATAGAATCATTAAGGTTGGAAGAGACCTCCAAGATCATCGAGTCCAACCATCAACCCAACACCACCATGCCCACTAAACCATGTCCCTAAGCGCCTCATCTACCCGTCTTTTAAATACTTCCAGGGATGGTGACTCAACCACTTCCCTGGGCAGCCTGTTCCAATGTTTAACTACTCTTTCAGTAAAGAAATTTTTCCTTACATCCAATCTAAACCTCCCCTGGCGCAACTTGAGGCCATTTCCTCTCGTCCTTTCGCCAGTTACTTGCCTGGTAACCTCCTCTTACGCCGTGTGGAGACATTTATGAATAGGGGGACGTTTTCCATCTGCAATGACCACTTTCAGTTGCCTTGGGAGTACAACAAAAGCAACTTGCCCCCGAGGCAACATCCTTCTGCCGCTGAGGTGACACTGCAGTGCATTAATGCCCTTTTCATGTGCCTTGACAGTGGGAGATGGTCACGGTGGCTACGGGGACCGTGCTGTGTCTGAAGAGAGACCTCTGCCATGGCAACCAAACGCCACAAAAGCTTTCAGGACTGTCTTCCGCTATTGTCCTTCGGGTTTTAGCCAGTCAAAGGGAGTAGGAAAATCTCTGGAAAATGGAGTACCGAGACAGACGTCTGAAATACCTGCCTGTACCACAAATAAGCAGCACTCTCCTGTTTTGCATTGAACCGGCATTGCTCTGTAACTGCAGCTGAACTGAGGTGATCTCTGAAGAAAATGGAAAGGGGAAGGAGGGGAGAAAGCGTAGTAGTGATTTTTTTTTTGCATTGTGTCGGGCAAATCCTCATTCAGAAAAATGTGTTGGGGACCTTTTTATGCTCAAGAGATTTAGATTTCCCATTTCCTATAAAAACACACTTTTAAGGCACATTTACATCTCTTTCATGCAGCAGTACATGTTTCCGGATGGAAAGTCCCATTTCCTTTGCTGACATCAATTCCTTTAGAAAAACAGAATTTCTAGCCATAATACTTGACATGGAGAACTCGTCTGTTTATTCAAAGAGCTCAATGAGCTAGGAAGAGCGACATTTAAACTATAAACACAACAGTTTAGTTGACAATGTTATTAAATATTAAGCCCAATTTATGTAGGTGTCTAATTAAATAGCGGCCATGGTCAGCTTTGGGGACTGAAGTAAATTTGGTTATTGTTGACGTTAATTGAATGAGCTAATCAGGTTATATAAAAATCACCCTACAATATTGAAATCAAACTTTACATGAAAAGTTATTATCACATAGATAGCACGGAGCTGCCAGCTCCATACAGACAATGTAATTGGTATTCTAAACAGCCTGCCAGTCTACAGTTACATTTCTGGCTTAGGCAAATCTAGCTATCGTAAATGGCAGCATGCAGTAGGCTTACAGAATAAGAGTTTTTACAATCTCACGGCTAAAGAGCATCTGCTGACATAAGAATGGTAAAAAAAGGAAAAAAAAGTAAAATACTGTGCATTTTTCTAAGGTAAATCTTTTATTATTGGTTTTAATGCTGGGGTACATAGGAAAGTACTTACTTAACGTCTCTATTTCTACCTCCTTTAAATGCTAACAAAGTCTCTCAAAATAGAGGCCTCATTTTCATAAAGTGCTGAGCAGATTTAAAAAAAAATCAACACGCCGCAGACTTTGCTATTGCCAGAGCTCTACCTTGTACCAAGGAAGAAAGGCTCCTCGAGCCGAGTGCAGAGGGCTTTAGGAAAGCTCGGCTGGAAGACGGGAGAAAAGGCGGGGTGAACCAAAACTATTGGCTAAATACTCCTCTGCTGGGAAGAGGCAAGAGTGTTTGTACAAGGATTCTGGCCAAAAGTCACACAAACAGTTGGGAATCTTACGTTAAAGGTCTATGATTTGGGAAATGGGATGGCCTGTGTTTCTGTGTTCAGCCCAGTTATGGCACTGTAAAAACCAGTACATTTTGGATGCTTTCCCTCTGACTGTTCAGAAAAGGTTTCAAAGATTCAAATTAAAAAAGAAACCCAAGCCCCAACCATTTTTTTATTTCCCGCTTACAAAAGCGTAAAGAACTAGTAATACATTTATTCAGAATCAGTGTTTCGCTGACAACAGAATACCTTTGATCGAACAATCACTACGTTAATAACAGCTGTTCACTTGTTTTGTGAAAAAAATCAATTGACAAATAAAGGGGACACTTTTCACTAAAGGACATGAAAATTTCACCATGTCTGCATCCCTTCTGCCATAACGTACTCCTGGACACATGGTTTGATGTTATTTACTGTCTGTTTTTGGGAAGCAGAGAAGAAGAGAGGCAGACTAAGAGTGAGAAGGTGTGGATTTGTTTATTTGCATGATGTGAACCAGGGCTGGGCACAAGGATGTAGGATCCCAAGCCATTATATATCAGCCCTTGAGTCCCACATCAATGCTCAGTTTCATGTAGTCATATCTGAGAGAAATAAAAGTTAGGTGAAAGCATGGTGACATACGAAGAAGTATATGCATTTTCTTTACATTTGGAATAAACAAAATCTTGCATTAAATTTCTGTTCTAAGAGAAATGAGTATAGGTTCACTGAATCCCTTGATCCTTACTCATGTTTCCAATAAGTTCAATCCACCAACTCAGAAAAAACCCCACTCAAATGAGCAAAAGACAAGAGTCAGTACCTGGATAATATAATGAAGGACATTCGAAATGGTATTATCGGAGCTCCCAAGAAACTTAGAAACCGTATGGCCAGATCCAAAGAAGGACTTACATACTGACAACTTAGGCAGAGCTAAGGTACTTAAATTCAAAACCATGACCCCAAAATATGATTCTTATCTGCCATCGAGTTACTAAAAGGAACTTTAGAAAGGGATTTTTTTTTTTTAATGATCATGTAATTGCTTTCCTGTGACTTAACATTATTAACTCCATGCAAATAACATTGATACAACACAAAAATTAAATTAAAACCCCTGTGATCCAGTCTTACCTTCCTGATGCCTTCAGAAGGGTTCGATACACAATTATCTGCCCCATTATTCTTACTGATAGTCCTCCACAGTTCAGCAAATGTGTTATCCTGCTCCAAAGGGTTTGTCCCTTTTGCTTTAAAGTATTCATACACTGCTGAATCCCTGACTGTACCATAAGATATATCCATTTGTTTGGACAGATCCTGAAATGTTCTGAAATTCAAGCGATATTAAGATATTAGTATTATGTAGTGCATTACCAAGATTTCATTCATTAAATGGTTTCTTTCTATGTCTATCATTAGTCAGAAACACTTACTCTCACCGAGTAACATTTGCGTATCTCTTTCCTCATCATAAAAGAAAACCAATGAGTAATTTAATTGTATTTAGATCATATGAATTTAACTATACCAGAGCTCTTTTTCACCCCAGTAAAGTTTTTTTTTGACAGATAACATTCGTGTTAAATATTACAATGCCAAGTTTGCACAAGAATGTAGCGCAATAGAGACTTACTAGAGCACAGGAAAAACTCAGATTGTAAATATAAACTTCCAGCCCCATCAGCATCACCAGAAATACCCTGCAGAATTCAGTGGAATTAGTTTGCAGTTTCACCAATAGTCCATCTGACTCCAAATCAATACAACTGTTTTAAAACAAACAAATAAAAGTCTTGCTTCCAATTTCCACGAAGTCTTTCTCTCTCTTTTCGCAGTCTCTGGTAAAACAGGCATTTTTCATTCACACACAGGCCTAACTTTCATTTACTCATCATACCACTCTGGAAGTGTAAATGGGCCTCAAAGTGAGTGGCTGGGAGTGCACCATTTATTTTCAAATTGTACAGAATGTCATTCACTCCTGTTTTACAGCCTTTTGTGCAGAGAAAGGTGTAAATCACTGCCTGCATCAATGAAAACCAGGCCAAGCTGCAAAACATTTAAGGTGGCATCACTGCCATCAGAAGCACCCTAGCTGTTCTCCACCTGCAGACGCCCGTGCCCATTCCTGTGCCCCCTTCCCTTGTCCTCAAGCCTTGCTTCCCTGCAGTGCCACCGCTTTTTTCATCTGAGCGTACACACACACCAACGCACATTCAACCATTCACCACCACACCAGACTGGGTCTCACAAACAATGGTTTGTTTTATGTTTTATAAATGTATAACTTCACATAGTAACAACAACATGCTTCTGATATGACCAACTGACTAACGCTGTTTGAGATCAGTCAAACTAAAGCAACCCTCCCCGCCTCACCCACCCCATTTCCTTTTCCCAAAAACAATCTTTCAGGAAAAAAAAAATCATCCTCAAAACATCTGACAGGCCCGCTCATGCCGCCTCCCACCTGCCTCCAGCTCCTGGAGCCACAAAAGCAAAACATTTTGCCTTGCAGCTCTTGCCGAAGATTTCTTCACAAGGCTCCTGAGGAGCCTTCCCTTGGCCCGCGAGCTGAAGCTGTTTTCCACAGCCGAAGACTTGTCATAGACAATATTTTTCTGCCACCCTCTTCCCTGTTTCACTGGGGGGATGCCACTGCTTACGCCTCACACCTGTAATATTCCCTGCCACGTTATTTAAAGCAAAGCAATCTGGACACATACAGAACGCTACATAAAAATATGTAGAACACTCTTCCATCTTCTCCATCGCGTCGCCTCCAGGCCTCCCAGCTTTGGCTCCAAAAGGGCCCCTTCGCCTGGACGCGCCGTGTGGGAGCCTGCCGGCTCCGTCCCCAGAGCTGCAGCTCAGCAGGGATGCCTCTCCCACCCCTGCCAAAACTCTTCAAAATCATAAGCTGCTTCGAACAGTTTAAGTGGTTTAAGTTCTTAAATTGTGTTAAGGACTTTTTATCATTTTAAGCTGTTAAGCAGCTTTAAGTAAGACTGTGTGAACGGTTCTTCTCTATATACATTGCATACGTGTGTATTTGGGCTAACTCTGGGAGTTACATCAAAACCCAAACTTCCTGTTATTTCTTTTGCTCTGTATATGGCACTTTGGTAAAGTACAAAAATGAACACCCTGGAGGTTGCTGGAAATTCAAAATTCTAATGAAAAATGACAAAATTCCTGTCAGTTTTCTTTCTCTCTTTGTTTAACAATCCTGAAAGTTATATTCTGGTCTCCTAAATGTTTTCTGTACGTTTCATTGAACAGGACCATTTTTCCTCCAGCCCTGATCTAAATGATTACATGCTACATTTAGTTCCTTCTTTGTTTTTTAAAATAAGTTTCTTCATATCCCATGGAATTGCTTACATCCTGGGGATGGATGATCTGGCTGCTGAAGGACACATCTCTGTCTATTCTATGTACAAATGACTAAGAAAGGTACTCAATACACACAGGAGGGTTTCTGTGGCAACTTTCTTCACACCAGGTTTGGCATATGGATTCCAGCATGCATAGGGGTGCACGTTTGGTAGAAGCACAGTAGCAGAAACATGGTTAGCTAATGTTCTTTAACACAGCTTTCAGCTGATAACAACTTTACAAATGCCTACTGCTCATGCTGCCATTCTGTTTGAAAGTCTGAACACAAGAGTTTGGATATTAAAAAAAACCCAAACACCTGCAGTTTTAATAATGTCAGTATTTTCTGGATCGCTCCTACTGCCTCTACTGCCGTGGAAGCTTTTTGTCAGAACCATGCCTTTTGTTTTAGCTAAATTGTACTTTATTGACAATCAGCACTTTTGTTTTAGCTAAATTACATTTTATTGACAATCAGTACTGTACAAAAGCACAGCACATCTTGCTTTTTGAGCAGCACGGTTTCTTCAGTTCTCTAAACATCACAGTGCACAGTGAGAAGATTCAAGGTTCGAGTCAAGTGCTTTGCTGGCCCAACAAGCAGATCATCAGCACTGGTGGCAGGGAGGGAAGCGCGGCCTTTGCCTGGGTGTGGTGAGTAAGGCAACCACTGCCCCTTTAGCTGAGAGAGTTTCCTTACGAGAGATGGTGTGGAGTATTGCGTGTCCTAAGGATTGCATGTGCCTTTCTTGCAGTGCCCTGCGTGATGTATTATAAGAACAGCCACTGCCACAGGAAATTCTCCATGCTGCACCACCGCTGGAAATACCCTGTGAGAAGGACAGATGGTCGCCAAAGGCCACGGTGAGGGTCACAGTAGGTAACCAAGCTTGCGAGAGGCTCCTGTAGCATAAATTGAGAAGGATGGTGACTGTTTGAGTGAGAAAATAAACTTATGCCTTTACCAAATGCACCACTTAGCCAAAAACCTATCTCAGAAATTATCCTGACAGAGAATGGTCTAGACCACAGTTCTTAGTCGGTATAAAAAATGTCTCTGTACTGCATTTCTGCACTGAAATGCAGAAATTTAGTGGTTAAAGATTGGAACAGGCTGCCCAGGGAAGTGGTTGAGTCACCATCCCTGGAAGTATTTAAAAGACGGGTAGATGAGGCGCTTAGGGACATGGTTTAGTGGGCATGGGGGTGTTGGGTTGACGGTTGGACTCGATGATCTTGGAGGTCTCTTCCAACCTTAATGATTCTATGATTCTATGAAAATGGAGGCAATGCTCAGCATCTCCATGGCCAGCGAGGTGATCAGAAGATCTGGGCGTGGCAGGTACGGTCACGTACATGAAGGACACTGAATGGAGATTAGTATCTCCTGGCTTTTACAGGATGAATTAAGATAATCACAAGTGCAAGTTTTAACCATTGTTATTTTAAATCCCTCAGATCTGCCGTTGCTAGACAAAATCATTCCCTGCCACATTTCAGATACTGGTTGCATCTTACAGTTGTGTCATGCTCTAAAGGCAGCTGCTCTCATGGTTCTTAGACTTTATTTTTGCAACCAGCCATTAGCTGGACCCACCTTGTTTAGCCACTCAAATTCTTGGCTCCCTTTCCTATGGCAAAGATTTCATGCATTTAATATATAAAATTATTTGCAACAAAAATGTGTAGCATAACAAGACGCCTCATTAACCTTACCACCTCAATTATTGGATCTCACAACCCATTAAGGACTCTCTCTAAGTGTGTTTAAAGATAAAGCTAGTAAAGCAGAAAAAGCCAATGTTCCTTGCTTACAGTCATGGGAGCCAAACTTCAATTTGTAAATAAATACATCCACTCTGTGACTGCTATAATAGGCAAGTACGTGTAAACCAATTGATTTATGTAAATGTATCTGTGGTCAATCTAAACAAAAATGGTGTCTTTTAAAACTGTATTACCAGCTAAAATATTTAACGCGTGTAGTTATGCCTGCTAGATAAATGCAACAATTGATACACAATTTCCAGTGGAGTTGCAGTTACTTCATGTGGAGTCAACTGAAAACTGGACTTTCTGCTTGTTTTATTTTTTAGAAACTTATTGACATAAACCATATGCCGCAGAATAAACATTCAGGCAATAGCTGTACTAACATTTGTAATTAGACCTCTAGAAATAACTGCCAGAAAACAATACTGGTAAAGTTTCACTTTTTGGAGATGTTTTCTTACTAGTAAAAGATTCATGTAGCTGTAGATATCTAAACTAAAAATGTGCTGCCAGTATAGGTTTATTTTACTCTGGAACTGCTATAAACCCAAGACTTCCTGGATGAATAATACGAACAAATCTTGTCTAAGTGACAGACTAAACCTGTCACTAGGTGCTTTGAAGTAACTGCTGATCAATTAACTCAGCTGGAGTCGTCAGGATCATCATTAGTGATAAAAGTATTAAAAAAAAAAAAAAACAACAACAGGCTCCTATCATTTCTAAATTTAAAAAAATGGTACCTTCTTTCTTTTCATAGCAACTTTTTTTTTTTTAATTTAAAGAAGGTCTTTAAACAAAGGAACAAGGAAAAAAGGCAAAAAATACTTGCTTATTGAGTTTTTCCTCATCCTTACCATTCATTTTTTTAAAAGTTTGTAGCAAGCTGCACATCTGGACTCCCGTGCGTAAAGTCTGTGACTGTAAAGAAGCCAATCAGCTGGTGCCACACTGTCACGCAGTACTGGTCTTTTACACCACGGTAATAACCATAGCATTGTATCTTGACTTCAGCCTTAGAGAAACCATAATGGGAAAATCCTGACAGCTCCTTGATTTAGAGGTAGTTTCTCGTTAGCATTCACAACTGCCCGTGTTCTGACACTGTAAAACTGGCGATTTTTCCGGTCTGCTATTACTTATGGGAAAATAATATTTCAACAATTTCTGAATCCACAGTATTATTTAAAAATTATGCAAGATTTTTCATGCTTAGTTCCTGTTCATTTGTCTGCACATATACCGTTAGGAATAATAAAGCTTAAGGTTAGACATAGAAGTAGTGGTGAGCTCCCTACCCTCATTCTTCCGCGTTGTGAGTACACTTCAGAGTAACCTCCCCCTTCACAGCACTACGTAATCTTTCTCAAACATCACAATATAAATAATTCCTCTCAACTAAAAACAAAATTAATCCCTAAGTCGTATACAGATGGTAAAATAAATTTACTGCTTTTTCCATATTTGGCAGAGAAAGCTATGTTCTTCTTTTACCTAAGGAAGCCGGTACGCTGAGATTTTTGCTCAATGCAGCATAACGTTTTAGGTGATGGCTGCCATCAAGATAAAGCATCCCAGAGATGAGACTTGTTAAGCTGCTCTACCTAAATGAAGCCTTAGAAATGCATACATAAAACATATGGCGCAAGTCCTAAATTTCTATTTTTAAATACCTTGAGGCTACTTTATTTTCTTTAAACTTTTTTTTTTCAAAAGCTAGGAATTCATGACGTCTACAGAATTAAATATAAGTGCAGTTCCTAACTATAACTGTTTTCTCAACAGGATATATGGGAGGGAAATTCGTGCTTTACGCATTGGAAAAAAGTAATCCCACTGAACTTCTAAGTAAAAACAAAAGTAGCTGAATTGATTTGACAACGTTATACCACCAGTATAAGCCCAAGAAATACGTGAGCTGAAACCTAGAATATAAAATCCTATGTGAAAAGAGATTTACTTGATGAAGTTATCACCAGTGGAAAGGAATGAGTTGAAAGAGAATTCTGCCTACTGTGAGCTGCAGAAAAGCGTTCACATTTTGAGACATAAAATTGCTCATGACTACACCCTCCATGGATATATTTGCCAAGACAATGAGAACAAATGAGAAAAAGGTGTTTATTGTTGGTGACCACATCAGCCCACCCACTGAGAGGCAGACTTGGAAGCCGGGCAAGCTTTGCAGGATCAGCTTCTCATTTGTACATGTCTCCAGTGAGGGAAGTCTGCAAAGCTGAATCAAGGTTGTGGGTGGTGGTACGGATAATTTCTACGTGAGCAGAAGATCCTTCTGTTCAGAACCCGAGTCCTGACCTGAGTCCTGTGTGTTCTTTATATCCATTTCTGAAGCAGCAAGGCAAAGGTTTTAAGCCTTAGTCCATTATTCACAGATGAACCATCTTTGGACTTTGGATCTCCAGTTTGAAGTAAGATTTATGAGTGAGTATATCATGTCTTAAGACATCTGAAAATGAGTTCAAACTTCCACATAAAGATATTCTCTAGAGCTAGTCTACCCAAGTTGAATAGTTTAAACGGTTGAAGACTAGGAAAAAAAATTAAAATCATCTGTTATGGATATAAATTGCCACTAGGTGATGATAGTCTCATTGACTCAGAGACTTATGTGAAAAGGTTCACTGTCTTACTGAATCCAAGTTACAAAAGCACAAGCCCACTTAAAAATGGAAGAAAGAACAGCAGTTAGTCCCCCTAAACATTAGTGTGGCCAATATTTATAAAGCCTTCAACTATACTGGGAAGAGCGATATATTAGCTGAATAATGAGATAACATTAGAATTGACCTATCTTTAGCACTTGCGAGCCTAAAAAGTAAATACCCATTAAAAAAAAAAGAAGTATTGTGACATACTTCTATAAATTTCCAACATTTGTTCCAGGTCCATATAGGAATGTTACGAACGTGTTAAACTGGATGTAAGATACATAAACTAAGAGACAGGACACTTCAAAGATTATTTTTAGTGAGGCCAATAGAATTGTTCAAAGTATTGTTAGAATGGCAGTAGCCACAGAGAATATTAAAATGAAAGCAAGTTTATCTCCACATCTAATAACCTTAGACTTCAGAAGAATTAGGTCCGTCATTTTAATTTGTGCATCTCTTTGACTTTCTTTGAAATTATGGATAATCAAGCTGAGCTTGATTGCCAACTGAAGATTGCCAACTTCTCTATAGTGACATGATCAAATTCTGCATTGTTCCATTTCGCTGCAAACCAAGTCACTTTAAATACTCTTCTTTCTGCCTCAGTGCAGTGATGTGCAGAGCAACGGGTTTCTTCAGCAAATACACTAAGGAAAATCTTTACTTTACCGATCGAGGTAGTCCGGTAGAAATCGGCAGCAGCACTTGCGTGCTTAGTATACGCTTTGTGGGATCAAGTCCTTCACCAGCAAATATATCATTCTAAAGTTCATATAAAACTCATTTCATCAGCTGTCCATGAAAAATACCATCCACTTTAAACAAAAGCTGTAACAGAAAAAGCCTCATGGGAGTTTCTACAAGGGAAGCCATAAGCGCTGACAGATTGAACTACACTGAATCAATGGAGTTGCAGCCCTTCACACCAGGACTGAACATTTCCAAATCACAGAAAGAGACGAGCAGTGCAGGCAGTTACAACTATGTACGCGCTTGTCATCATCAGTGCAACAGGAACAGCTGTTTTCAAATGATTTCAAAGAAGCAGGGACTTTTCCTCCAGTGGAAAAACCAATCAATTGGCATGTGTCACAGAACACGTTGCCATGTCAACTACATACTTTTACTATAGTTAAAACAAACAGTGATTGAACTCCTCAGCAGGTAATGGCACTGCAGCCGTTGCTTATCATAGCAGCTGCTTTCATGACGATAATGGTCATTGCTGCCAGTGTGGTGGCATCTATGAGCCCCTGTCTGGACTGGCACTCGCTGCTCTATCTTAGGTGCAACCAAAAGCAAAATACAGCATTCAGTTATGGATTTACCGGGGGAAGGAAGCTAAAGCCAGCTTTACTTCTGCCACAGGAGGAGGTGGTTTGCTACTTGCAACCTGTGCCACGTGTGATGGCAACAGTTCTGTCACCCTTCCAGCGTAGGATCAGGACCCTCTCCCTCCTGCTGCCCCACAGAAATTTCTTTAGGGTACCTAGCATACCTAACAGGTAGACCAGTACTGCTGAGATCAGTGAAACTATTCATGCACACAAAAGCACATGCTCAAGGGTTTCCAGGATGGGAGACAAAAGTGTAAACAGTAAGAAAAAGGCAAAGCAAAATAGCCAAATAATATGTACACAAAGTACTAGAAGCACAGAACTTGTACAGCCTCTGCAATGATTTTATGTCTTTAAAACAACTTCCACCAGCCTTGGTTCCTACATGCAAAGGGAGAGACAAGAAAACTAAACTAAACTAAACTGTCTTCTAAATTCCTGATACAGCAAAGCTTTCACTGCAGATTGAGTGTTTTTACTGGGATTCTGTTCCTGCAGAGCTACTGCATGAGTTAAGTTTTGTAAGAAGGGAACAAACCATATGTATACCCACTGAAATGCAAAGACAAAGTACTGGCAAAACATTTGTAGGCTTTGTGTACTTTTTAAGAGTCT